>NC_089764.1:2819417-2836917 GCF_040412425.1 Macrobrachium rosenbergii | reverse complement strand
TAGAATGCAGTGCAAGTAATGATACTATTGTCCTGACTAATGCATGCGCCCACATACATTAGATCTACTGAAAGCACTTGTACCACTGCCTATTATAGCAGATCGTTCGCGAAAACGTTTTCATGGGGAATGGGAGAAACGAATATTTTGACTCAATAAATTTACAGACCATGCAATCAGTAAAGAGTATAGTCATAAACTCTGCATCTCTTTCTTGCTCTTCATTACTATGATTGACATTACGTTAGCTAAGGTTCTACACGACCGAATTTTCTGAGCAGTTCTTAATATTGCGCCATGAATTTGATCGTCCATGTTACATTTCAAAGGTCTCTTAGGCAATATTGATGCAAGAATGCTGAAGAAAAATTATGTAACGTTTGAGTGTGCTACTGCTCAACTTATCGCTAGAAGTGGTGTACGGTGAAAAGATCGTTTTTGCTCGTTTTTTTTTTTTTTTTTTTTTTTGCGAGAGTGATCGCGCTGCAAATTTCAATAAATGTTAGTGAAAGCTGGCGGATTCAAATATTGAAGCCTAGTGATCTGATTGATTAACAAGCTTCTAAAAGAACCAAAAGCTGCCATCTTTTACATCAATTTATGCAGTTAATAAAATGAAGATCTTACCCCCTTCACACCAGTCGTACAGAGGGACAAGTTCCAGATCCAGATCCACAACCAAATCTGATCATTGTTTTCTTTCATAACAAACAGACAGACAAACGAACTGTGGACATGACCTTAGGAAATTAAATAAGGTCATAGTGAAGAGGGGGCAGCCATAGGTGCTAGATGTGCGGCGTCAAAAGACCAGCAAGGTGGGGAAAATGGTATCGGTGTGGGCGGGAAAACTATGGTATGCGGGAAATGGGGCACGTGTGTAGGTGTGGATAAGTGCTTAGGTGTGGGAAATGGGATAGCCTACGTGTGTAGGTGTGGGAAATTGGATAAGTGTTTAGGTGTGAGAAATGGGATAGCCTACGTGTGTAGATGTGGGAAATTGGATAAGTGTTTAGGTTTGGGAAACGGGATACGTGTGTAGACGTAGGAAATGGGATACATGTGTAGGTGTAGGAAATGGGATGCGTGAGCAGGTGTAGGAAATGATCGGAGGTGTGCAGATTTGGGAAACGGAGTTTGCACAAAAAGCATAGCCATATAAAGGAGGATACACGTATGTGGCAAAGTACTGAAGGGAGAAGCGCATTATTTTCTCCGATGCTGAATTGAAAGCCAACTTAGAAGATCGGGGATCTCCTTTTAAATGTCAATTATAGCCACAAATAGGTTTCATCGTCCACAACCTCTCTTCGGGTGACTGACGACACTGAGAAACTCTTATTTACTCCTAAGACCTTTCATCATTTGAATAATTGTATTACCTCTCCTCTCTGTAGCCTATATCTTGACTACTTCACAGTCTAGTATATCTATTTTTTGTTCTCCTTCAGTATCATTAGTAGTCTAGTCCATTTTTACGTTAAGATTTTCGTTTACACTGTATGTCTTTGTTGTCAGATCTTTAACGAATATATGACAGAAATATTTTCTCAGTTCTATTTATCTTTAGGGAACTCTCACGCTACGTGGGTATTTCCATTACTGAATACGTCAAAGAACAAAGGCTCATCACGTAGATAAATACATATGCTTTATGCAGCATTTCATTAGAATAACTAACTGAAAAAACGAGAGGAAGCGTCAACATTTTTGCTAGTTAGAGAATGACCCAGGCTTTTATTTAATTTCTGAAGGAGAAATTCTGAAAATTATGTTAAACGTTTCATCAGCCGCACAATTCTCGGTCGGAACCAAAAAGGTAAAAATTAACTATGATAGTAACTAATTTATTTTTCAGTGAAAATGAATTTCATTTTCTTTAATACAACAACGAAGACCTGTTTAAAACCTTGTGGGAATACATAAAAGCCAACTGTGTATTAAATGGAAAATTTAGTTTAAGCATCATTTACAGCACTTTTAATGAAATAGGCACTTTTATACAATCATCTGTTTTTCATTACTTTAAGGTAACGTATTATTCATATCACTTTGACCGAATTAAATGTCAGTTTTAAAACCGATCAAGTATCATGTTTAATCATAATAATATGCGTAAAAATATTGATGGAATTGTGGTGTATTTTTATACATACATACACACACGCAAACAAACTCACACATAGGATGAAAATGCAATCACCCAGATTGTATATTAAAATAATTTCCAACGACCAAATGATCATTCGAGTTATTAATAGGGCCGAAAGCCCTTGCCACATCCCCCATTAGTTCAAAGGTCAGACCGAAATTCAGTCCAGCCACGTTGAGATTGCGCAATCCTCGCCCAATGAGATCAGCCAATGGTCCGAGAATCGGTAACGTCTCCACCAAATATAGGATAGCTGTGTTAACTGGAACATTTCTTTGCGAATGGACGCTTTCTGATCAAGAGGCGTGTCAAAATGTCGACGAAAATTTAATATAAGTATTGCTAGAACTATTCTGGTTTTGGTTATATTGATGAGTGAGCTCTGAAAGAAATATCATTGCTTCTTCTTACATTTCATCGGAAATATTAAGTAAAGGGCGGGGCAGGGGGGGGGGGAGTTATTAATAAACCCTGAGAATAATGAATCTGTAGGATGTAAACACGAGGAAAAAATCCTTGACTGATAATATTTTACTAAAGACCCCAAGCTCGGTTCAGAATCTAATTATGTTTTGAAGCTTGCTCTATTTCTGAGCTCCTCCGACGTTAACTTCATTCTAAATGCAATTAAGGTTTAGAATCTCACATTCAGTATTTCCTGCACCCTGTCACTTGGTGATAAGTTTATTATATTCGTAGAACGACAGGGACTCGACTTAACCGTCTTAACGTTCATTATAAAAAATGGGGTTTCTCATGAATTTCTTTCTCTTTCTCTCTCACACATATTTACATGTAGCCTACATATAAAAGTTCTTAAAAACATAGAAGACAAACATACATATATACACATATGCATGTGTGCGTGGGTTTGTGCGGGTTTAGCTGGTAATTAAAAGAGAGATTAAGTTTAAGCCTCAATTTGGATTTCAGATCGCTTCCAAGATACTTTGATTTACAGGCAAAATCATTACCGACCACACCATGGTAGAACTAAATTCTTTTTTTTTTTTATTTACAAAAGTCAGTATATTTGCCTGATTGTGTAGAGATGGCGCTATAAATTGTTTGTTCATGGCACATAAATAAATATTAACGCTTGGAGCTATTAAATATCAAAAGAGTTTAAGTCCTGAAGAGAATTAGAACTCGCATTCAAGGTATACAAAACACAAAGTATTACCGACTATACACGCACACAACACATACAAACACTCATGCAGGCACACACACACGCATGTATATATATATATATATATATATATATATATATATATATATATATATATATATATATATATATATATATATATATATATATATATATGAATTTTATTTATCACACCGTGATTTATATACAATCATGAATTTTAATTTATCACTACTCGTGAATATATCCAATGGAGAATTATACGAAGGGGAATTTATAAGTGATAAATGGATTGGTACTATCAATTCGCGATCCCACGACACAGCAGAGACGTTACCACTGAGCTATCAAGAGACGTATAAGATAATCCCGAGTTTTCTGACTTATTTTACCACCAGCAAGCGGGGAAATTGAATTTCGGCATTAACCCGCCTCCGCCATGGTAATGGTACGTTTGGAACACACAGCCCTTATTATGAATTTTTTTATCACACCGTGATTTATATACAGTCATGAAGCTACAAATGTTGCTTATTATCAAATTCACGCTACCTATGGGAATATCTCCGATTGAGAATTATCACCAAAGAGGAATTTATAAGTGATAAATGGATTGGTATCGGGTCGCGATCCCACGATATATACGCGCATATATATATATATATATATATATATATATATATATATATATATATATATATATATATATATATGAATTTTATTTATCACACTGTGATTTATATACAATTATGAAGCTACAAATGTCGCTTAATATCAAATTCATGCTACCTCGGGAATATCTTCAATGGAGAATTATCAACGAAGGGAATTTATAGTGATAAATGGATTGGTACTGTCGGGTCGCGATCCATTACACAGCACAGACCCAGCAACTCCAGTCGACGTTACCACTGAGCTATCAAGAGACGTATAAGTTAATCCCGAGTTTTCTGTACTTATTTTACCTGTAGCAAGCGGGGAAATTGTACTTAGCCTCGGCATTAACCCGCCTCCGCCATGGTAGTTCCTTGGTACGTTTGGAACACACAGCCCTTATTATGAATTTTTTTATCACACCGTGATTTATATACAGTCATGAAGCTACAAATGTTGCTTAATATCAAATTCACGCTACCTTGGGAATATCTCCGATTGAGAATTATCACCAAAGAGGAATTTATAAGTGATAAATGGATTGGTACTGTCGGGTCGCGATCCCACAATACAGCACAGACCAAGTAACTCCAGTCGACGTTACCACTGATAATTTGGTGATAATTCTCCATCAGAGATATTCCCGAGGTAGGATGAATTTGATATTAAGCGACATTTGTAGCTTCATGATTGTATATAAATCACGGTGTGATAAAAAAAAATTCGTAATAAGAGCTGCGTGTTCCAAACGTACCAATGAACTACCATGGCAGAGGTGGGTTAATGCCGAGGCTAAGTACAATTTTCCCGCTCGCGACGGGTAAAATAAGTGCAGAAAACTCGGGATTAACTTATACCTCTCTTGATAACTCAATGGTAACGTCGACTGGAGTTGCTGGGTCTGTGCTGTGTCGTGGGGTCACGACCTGACAGTACTAATCCATTTATTACTTATAAATCCCCCATCGGTGATAATTCTCCACCGGAGATATTCCTGAGGTAAATGAATTTGATATTAAGCGACATTTGTAGCTTCATGATTATATATACATATACATATATATATATATATATATATATATATATATATATATATATATATATATATATATATATATATATATATATATATATATATATATATATATATATATATATATATATATATATATATATATATAATATATATATATATATATATCTATATCTGAAAGTTATATTTCGATTTATTTACTACCGCATTCTCCATAAAACCTAATTATTAATTAGTACATTCTTTTTAGCAATGGAACATCGTTTAAACTTTTCGTAAGAGACAATCACTCAAATATTATTGGGCATATCAGAAGACATCCCAAAATATATGTTATATCTTTTAATTTTATCACTACTTTCTTTAAAAAAAGGAAGTCATATATTTTTTTAGAGCTAACCATGTCCCCAAATTTTACGATCAAAATATAGCACATACTTTAGAAATAGATTAACAGTTTTACATATAAACACTGTGCCAAAAGCTTGGATATATTAGGGTGATGAGCTGAAAGTGACATACTAGACTTTAAGATGCCAAGAATGATTAATGTAGAAGATTATCAACCATTACTAGTGAACTTTTACCTCTGTGTACAAGTATTATATTAGTGTGAGTAATATGTAAGTTGTTTTATGTTCTTACATCGTGGTGAACGCTGTATACTCTTGATCACCAACTAAAACCGACTCAAGTACGCATGGCCAAAATGACTGAATGACAGTTAGAATGATCATGACAGGATTTTATATAACCTATTCGACATAGAATTGTTGTAAAAGAACCCGCACAACGCGGGTAACTTTAAATGCTCGTAACGTTGTATTTGTATTTTTTCTTTTAAGTTGGGTTATCGTAAGGAGATGCGTCTAGTTTCCAGCAAATGAGAACGTATTAAAACTGTACTTTAGCCATAACGAAATCTACATGTATTGTTCATGCTTTTATTTTGGAATATCTAAAACATCTGATTAGTAATTTGAAAAAAAAATCAATAAAAGGATTAATTTGGCTCTCAGGTCTGAGAAACCTCGTTTTATGTAATTGTCGAATAGTTATTATACAACAGACAGATTTTGAAAAGAGTCTTTGAAAATTATCAGGAATTATTTACAATTTCAGGGACATTTTCCTAAGAATTGCTACGTAACAGATCGGCTGGTGTTATGCAAGTTCTAAATAAACTCTGAATAATATGACAGCTGAACTTTCATAAAAGCAAGGAGAAATTATTTACGTTATGAGCCATCTTTTCTCATCAACCTTTATTTTCCGGTAAGCCTGCCCTTGAGCATTCTAGTTAAAATACCTACTAAAATTGTTGTTGCGTGGCGCAGCGCAACATAGCAAACTCTTAT
Source organism: Macrobrachium rosenbergii (assembly GCF_040412425.1). Lineage (NCBI taxonomy): Eukaryota > Metazoa > Arthropoda > Malacostraca > Decapoda > Palaemonidae > Macrobrachium > Macrobrachium rosenbergii. Next base: position 2,830,570 of record NC_089764.1, on the reverse strand, counting down.
TTCCACTACCTTCTATGTTACTGTTGCGACCTGGCTCCAAAAAAAATAATCATAGTCTAATGTCTATGTTACTTTGGTAAACAAATAATAAATAAGGAATTGTGTTTTCACTTCTGTCCTCTTTATATATAAAAAACTGTATCAGCAAAGGCATACACTTCCAACACACTTCCTTTTCATGTTATTACGCTCACTTTATAAACTTAGAAGGTAACGCTTTGCCTCTTTTACGCGGGATGTTTCACGAGAAAAGAAATTGGCGATGTATATTAATGAGGAATTTATTCATATGAACTCAAGTTCTAAACTGTTTGAATAAAATAGAATATTACTCCTCTTATACGACGAGGTGAACCGTTCCTGAGTTCCTTGATTTGAATGTTTGAATGAAAACTAATATGGTTTGAAATGTCGGTGATGAAATAGCCAGTCTTCAGTGAATGGAGTGCGAAATAACAGCTGACTGAGGAAATCGAGATGTCACCAAATGCAAAGAAATCAAATCAACAGAGTATCACAGAGATTTCATTTCTTATTGAGTTTAACCCAAACTCACTATATTACAAAACTTGCAAAATTCCCATGAGAAAAATCAAACTTAGTAATCAGGTTTATTCTAAAGCAATATATACAGATTTTTTTATAGCTAAAATGTAATGCAGGTTTTGTTCTCAGAGATTTGATGTCTAATAGAGTTTAACCCAAACTGAATGTATTAGGAAATTTGTAAAATTCCCATGAACATAATTAAAATCAATATTCGGATATTTTTCCAAGGCAATATACGGATACTTTGAGCCAAAACGTAGTGCAAATTTTGTTTCACAGAGATGTATGTCTTTTTCAGCTTAACCCAAACTCAGTGTATCAGGAACTTGTAACAGTCCCCTAATAACAATTAAACTCAGTATTCACTTTTTTTCCCTAAAGCATAAAGCATATATGCAGATCTTTAAAGCCAAAATGCATTGCAGATTTTAATTTTCGAAGCAGACGCTGTAAAAGACAAAATCATATCCAAAACGTTAATGGCCTTTAGTTCTCAATTTTACAAAATTGCATTAGTACTCAAAAGGAGAAGAGGTAATTAGAATTCGCTTAATGGGTTTCTTAAAAGGCATTCTCCCTTTGTCTGAACGGAAAGGAGGCTATCAAGGCGCAATATTTTCCCCTTCTAAACGTCCTCAAACTTGTGAAGAGTTGAAGATTTTTGTCAAGAAACTTTTGGAAATTGTTGGACGTCATAATCGGCAGCTAAGAGACGTTGCATGGCGAGGAAATCACAATTCTTTCTTTAGTAGAAAGTAATTCTTTTGTGCAGCCCTTAAGTTTGCCTTCCTTCATATTCAGCAAATGAACAATAGTACTTTACTTTAGAACGAATTGCTGAATCCGTCATAAATTTGTAAAACTTGTCGAATTCGAATCTAATTTAAATAAAATGCTTTTAGTATTTTCTTTTTTCATTAGAACGCTCGTTTAATACCCACTTCTTGTCCTGAAGCTTTCACTTGGAAATAATTGTCATTTATATCGTCTATGAACAGGGTAGGTGTTAATTGTTGCATGTTAGGCGAGCTGTTATTTCCAATACTATTTGTATATTGCCTCTCTTTCTATGAAGTTCTTTGCACATTCTTTAGAATTGTTTCTGTACACAGATGGAATCAGAACGCTTTTCCCCAAAGTACAAACATTACTGTATGTATAAAACCTTCTTGGCTTAGGAATGCTGTCGAATCTGAATATAATTATTGCGGTTGTCTGCAAGTTAGTTATTTTACAGTGATGGCCAATAATCTCGGCGTCTAATTATATTATATAGTCGGTTTTAAAAACTAATTTTTATAGATAATGTACATATATATATATATATATATATATATATATATATATATATATATATATATATATATATATATATATATATATATATATATATATATATATATATATATATATATATATATATATATATATATAATATATAAATATATATATATATATATATATATATATATATATATATATATATATATATATATATATATATATATATATATATATATATATATATATATATATATATATATATATATATATACATATATATATATATATATATATATATATATATATATATATATATATATATATAATAATCAGAAAGCTACAAACGTCCTTAATATCCAATTCACTCTACCTCGGAAATAATATATTTTCATATATGTTACCAAGGGGAATTTTTGTTGATAATAAGTCCACCGTCCGTGGGTCGAACCAGCGAACGAGGAATCAGGACTACAGTGACGCACTAACGAAATCGGCCACAAGAGAGGTATAAGTGAATAACATCTCCCATCAACTCACCCGTCGAACTCAGATGTTTTGCGTTTGGAGACGATATCCACCCACCTCTGCCATGTTGACCGTGTAATGCGTTTTGTCGCACGTAGCCATATTATGACTATTTATCACATCACCGTGATTCATATACAATCAGAAAGCTACAAACGTCCTTTAATATCCAATTCACTCTACCTCGGAAATAATATATTTTCATATATGTTACCGAAGGGGAATTTTTGTTGATAATAAGTCCACCGTCCGTGAGGTCGAACCAGCGACGGACGAGGAATCAGGACTACAGTGACGCACTAACGAAATCGGCCACAAGAGAGGTATAAGTGAATAACATCTCCCATCAACTCACCCGTCGAACTCAGATGTTTTGCGTTTTGGAGACGATATCCACCCACCTCTGCCATGTTGACGTGTAGTGCGTTTGTCGCATGCGTAGCCATATTATGACTATTTATCACATCACCGTGATTCATATACAATCAGAAAGCTACAAACGTCCTTTAATATCCAATTCACTCTACCTCGGAAATAATATATTTTCATATATGTTACCGAAGGGGGAATTTTTTAGTTGATAATAAGTCCACCGTCCCGTGCGGTCGAACCAGCGACGGACGAGGAATCAGGACTACAGTGACGCACTAACGAAATCGGCCACAAGAAAGGTATAAGTGAATAACATCTCCCATCAACTCACCCGTCGAACTCAGATGTTTTGCGTTTGGAGACGATATCCACCACCTCTGCCATGTTGACCGTGTAGTGCGTTTGTCGCACGTAGCCATATTATGACTTCTTTATCACATCACCGTGATTCATATACAATCAGAAAGCTACAAACGTCCTTTAATATCCAATTCACTCTACCTCGGAAATAATATAACTTCATATATGTTACCGAAGGGGAATTTTTTTGTTGATAATAAGTCCACCGTCCCGTGAGGTCGAACCAGCGACGGACGAGGAATCAGGACTACAGTGACGCACTAACGAAATCGCCAAAGAGGTATAAGTGAATAACATCTCCCATCAACTCACCCGTCCGAACTCAGATGTTTTTGCGTTTGGAGGCGATATCCACCCACCTCTGCCATGTTGACCATGTAGTGCGTTTGTCGCACGTAGCCATATTATGACTATTTATCACATCACCGTCATTCATATACAATCAGAAAGCTACAAACGTCCTTTAATATCCAATTCACTCTACCTCGGAAATAATATATTTTCATATATGTTACCGAAGGGAATTTTTGTTGATAATAAGTCCACCGTCCCGTGAAGGTCCGAACCTGCGACGGACGAGGAATCAGGACTGGTGACGCACTAACGAAATCGCCACAAGCGAGGTATAAGTGAATAACATCTCCCATCAACTCACCCGTCGAACTCAGATGTTTTGCGTTTGGAGACGATATCCACCACCTCTCTGCCATGTTGATGGGTGTAGTGCGTTTGTCGCGACGTAACCATATTATGACTATTTATCACATCACCGTGATTCATATACAATCAGAAAGCTACAAACGTCCTTTAATCTCAATTCACTCTACCTCGGAAATATTATATTTTCATATGTTATGTTAAGGGGAATTTTTGTTGATAATAAGTCCACTGTCCCATGGGGTCAGACCAGCGACGGACGAGAATCAGGACTACAGTGACGCACTAACGAAATCGGCCACGAGGGTATAAGTGAATAACATCTCCCTTCAACTCACCCGTCGAACTCAGATATTTTGCGTTTGGAGACGATATCCACCCACCTCTGCCATGTTGACCGATTAGTCGTTTGTCGCACGTAGCCATATTATGACTATTTATCACATCACCGTGATTCATATACAATCAGAAAGCTACAAACGTCCTTTAATATCCAATTCACTCTACCTCGGAAATAATATAATTTCATATATGTTACCGAAGGGAATTTTTTTGTTGATAATAAGTCCCGTCCCTTGGGGTCGAACCAGCGACGGACGAGGAATCAGGATAAATAGTCATAATATGGCTACGTGCGACAAACGCACTACACGGTCAACATGGCAGAGGTGGGTGGATATCGTCTCCAAACGCAAAACATCTAAGTTCGACGGGTGAGTTGATGGGAGATGTTCACTTATACCTCTCTTGTGGCCGATTTCGTTAGTGCGTCACTGTAGTCCTGATTCCTCGTCCGTCGCTGGTTCGACCTCACCCGGACGGTGGACTTATTATCAACAAAAAATTCCCTTCTGTAACATATATGAAAATATATTATTTCGAGGTAGATTGAATTGGATATTAAAGGACGTTTGTAGCTTTCTGATTGTATATGAATCACGGTGATGTGATAAATAGTCATAATATGGCTACGTGCGACAAAACGCACTACACGGTCAACATGGCAGAGGTGGGTGGATATCGCTCCAAACGCAAAACATCTGAGTTCGGACGGGTGAGTTGATGGAGATGTTATTCACTTATACCTTGTGGCCGATTTCGTTAGTGCGTCATCTGTAGTCCTGATTCCTCGTCCGTCGCTGGTTCGACCCACGGGACGGTGGACTTATTATCAACAAAAATTCCCCTTCGGTAACATATATGAAAATATATTATTTCCGGAGGTAGAGTGAATTGATATTAAAGGACGTTTGTAGCTTTTGATTGTATATGAATGACGGTGATGTGATAAATAGTCATATTATGGCTACGTGCGACAAACGCACTACACGGTCAACATGGCAGAGGTGGGTGGATATCGTCTCCAAACGCAAACATCTGAGTTCGACGGGTGAGTTGATGGGAGATGTTATTCACTTATACCTCTCTTGTGGCCGATTTCGTTAGTGCGTCACTGTAGTCCTGATTCCTCGTCCGTCGCTGGTTGGACCCCACGGACGGTGGGACTTATTATCAACAAAAAATTCCCTTCGGTAAACATATGAAAATATATTATTTCAGGTAGAGTGAATTGATATTAAAGGACGTTTGTAGCTTTCTGATTTATATGAATCACGGTGATGTGATAAATAGTCATAATATGGCTCGTGCGACAAACGCACTACACAGTGGGTCTCAACATGGCAGAGGTGGGTGGATATAGATGCTCCCAAACGCAAAACACCTGAGTTCGACGGGTGAGTTGATGGGAGATGTTATTCACTTATACCTCTCTTGAAGAACGATTTATCCAGTGCGTCTGTAGTCCTGATTCCTCGTCCATCGCTGGTTCGACCCCACGTTAGACGGTGGACTTATTATCAACAAAAAATTCCCCTTCGTAACATATATGAAAATATATTATTTCCGAGGTAGAGTGAATTGATATTAAAGGACGTTTGTAGCTTTCGATTGTATATGAATCACGGTGATGTGAGTGGTCATAATATGGTTACATTTAACGCACTACGGTCAACATGGCAGAGGGGGTGGATATCGTCTCCAAACGCAAAACATCTGAGTTCGACGGGTGAGTTGATGGGAGATGTTATTCACTTATGCCTCTTGTGGCCGATTTCGTTAGTGCGTCATCAGAAGTCCTGATTCCCTCGTCCGTGGCTGGTTTCGACCCCACGGACGGTGGACTTATTATCAACAAAAATTCCCTTCGGTAACATATATGAAAATATATTATTTCCGAGGTAGAGTGAATTGATATTAAAGGACGTTTGTAGCTTTCTGATTGTATATGAATCACGGTGATGTGATAAATAGTCATATTATGGTTACGGCGACAAACGCACTACACGGTCAATATGGCAGAGGTGGGGACTCGTCTTCAAACACAAAACATCTGAGTTCGACGGGTGAGTTGATGGGGAGATGTTATTCACTTATACCTCTCTTGTGGCCGATTTCGTTAGTGCGCTCATCTGTAGTCCTGATTCCTCGTCCGTCGCTGGTCGGACCCATGGGACGGTGGACTTATTATCAACTTAAAAATTCCCCTTCGTAAATATATGAAAATATATTATTTCCGAGGTAGAGTAATTGGATATTAAAGACGTTTGTAGCTTTCTGATTGTATATGAATCACGGTGATGTGATAAATAGTCATAATATGGCTATCGCCGCGCATAAACGCACTACAGTCAACATGGCAGAGGTGGGTGGATATCGTCTCCAAACGCAAAACATCTGAGTTCGACGGGTGAGTTGATGGGGAGATGTTATATCACTTATACCTCTCTTGTGGCGATTTCGTTAGTGCGCCACTGTAGTCCTGATTCCTGCAGTCCGTCGCTGGTTCGACCCCGGGACGGTGGACTTATTATCAACAAAAAAATTTCCTTGGTAACATATATGAAAATATATTATTTCCGAGGTAGATTGAATTGGATATTAAAGGACGTTTGTAGCTTTCTGATTGTATATGAATCACGGTGATGTGATAAATAGTCATAATATGGCTCGTCGCGACAAACGCACTACACGGTCAACATGGCAGAGGTGGGTGGATATCGTCTCCAAACGCAAAACATCTGAGTTCGACGGGTGAGTTGATGGGAGATGTTATTCATTTATACCTCTCTTGGCCGACATTTCAGTGTGCGTCACTGTAGTCCTGATTCCTCGCCCGTCGCTGGTTCGACCCACGGGGACGGTGGACTTATTATCAACAAAAAAAATTCCCCTTCGGTAACATATGAAAATATATTATTTCCGAGGTAGAGTGAATTGATATTAAAGGACGTTTGTAGCTTTCTGATTGTATATGAATCACGGTGATGTGATAAATAGTCATAATATGGCTACGTGCGACAAACGCACTACGGTCAACTTGGCAGAGGTGGGTGGATATCGTCTCCAAACGCCAAAACATCTTGAGAGTTCGACGGGTGAGTTGATGGGAGATGTTATTCACTTATAGCTCTTTGTGGCCGATTTCGTTAGTGCGTCACTGTAGTCCTGATTCCTCGTCCGTCGCTGGTCTGACCCACGGGACGGTGGACTTATTATCAACAAAAATTCCCCTTCGGTAACATATATGAAAATATATTATTTCGAGGTAGAGTGAATGATATTAAAGGACGTTTGTAGCTTCTGATTGTATATGAATCATGATGTGATAAATAGTCATATATATATATATATATATATATATATATATATATATATATATATATATATATATATATATATATATATATATATATATATATATATATATATATATATATATATATATATATATATATATATATATATATATATATATATATATATATATATATATATTTATATATATATATATATATATATATATATATATATATATATATATATATATATATTTAATATATATATATATATATATATATATATATATATATATATATATATATATATATATATATATATATATATATATATATATATATACATATATATATATATATGTGTGTATTGTGTGTGTGTGTCTATATATATCTCTATATATATGTGGGGAACCTTTTTGTGCATGGAGGCCATCTTACAATTTATCATCCCTCATAAAGGCCGCATAGAAATATTTGTTTAAGTTATTTTATCCCTTCAGTAATTTATTAGTAATCTGATAAAAAACGACAGGTTTATAGAAATCGAAAGCATAATATCTTCAAATATTTTTATTTAAGTAAGCACTTTTTATTTATGTAAGAAGTTTTCAAAGTAATAAATAAATGAATAATATCGAAAGTATGCAATTTTCAAATTATTTTTATTAAGAAAGAAGGTTCTTTGTATTCAAGGAACAAGTAAAGGAATCATAATCTTATAAAAAGATAGCATAGAAACACCGAGAATATAACATTTTCAAATATTCAATATACAGTGGGCAAGCATGGAAATTTTTTATGCAAATTAATGACTTCTTTGAGTTTGCTTCTTTTGAGAAGGCATTTTGATATCAGGATCTAACGTAGTGGTTTTTTGTCTCAATTGGTCCTCCAAATGCTCCTCTGTCAATTGTGTTCTCAAAAGGGACTTGAAATACAAGTTTCTTTCTAAATGCTTGAACTTTTTGCCACATAAATACGTTTATTTCTGACTTGCAATGAAATGTTTAACTCATATTGGTTTGACATCGCATCACATAAAAAGGCAACATCTCTGTAAAAATTTGGATCTGATAAATCACAGTACTTGTCGTTTTCTTTGAAGAAGTCAATAATTTCCCTTCCCTTCATAAAGACAAAATTTTGACCAATGCTTTCCCTTGCGACAACCAGCGTACTTTTGAGTGATATGGCAAATCTACACTAATTAGTTCGTCATCCATCATCAGCATGTTTCGAAATTGACGATGCTTTAAGGCATTCACTCGAATAGAGTTAAAAATGCTTATAACCTTTTGCAAAGTGTCATTTAAAGTAACAGATTTGCACAGAGATTTTGCAGATGTAAAATACAATGAAAAGAAATCAGTACATTCGGTTCTTGAGTTTCTCTCTTAAGATGTCCAATAAATATTTAATTTTTAAATATCATAGCTGGAGCACCATCAGTGCGCACACTTACCAAATTAGTAAAATTTAGTCCTATTTTATGACATTGCTCTTTTTGAAGATGTTAAAAATATCTATATATGGTCTTTCCTTTAAGGGTGCCTAAATAAGCAATTCTTCATATAATTGAAATCATCTGTTATGGCACGAATAAAATACAATATTTGTATGAAACAGTGAATCTGTTGATTCATCCAAAGTTACTGAATAATATATATATTCTTTTTTTTTATTATATTTTTCAATTGTTCTGTTACATTTGTACAATTCATGCTGTGTGATCTGTGTTAGTCCTTCTCGAAAGAGTAACCTTTACACTTATTAACTTTATCGGATCTATACATCCTACCACTCATAAAATTCATTATTTTATGAATTTGCATCGTTTGAATGGCTTACCTTTTTTCCAAGCAAATATGCAACTTTATAGCTTGCTTCTGTCGTAGCATTCCCCTGATGTAACACAGACTGGAAAAATAGTCTTTGCTTCTGTCTTCCATCGTTCAATTTCTGCAGTGCTATCTTTCGAGGTTCACCGTATAATTTGACATATTTATTGTCTTTATGAAGAGCTATAGTGTTGCTGTGTATTGAATTTCTTAACTGTTACAATTGCAGTATCACAAAACCATGCAAGGCATTTTGTCCAGTATTCACTAAAAATATTGCAGTTCCCATTCTCCACAAAGATCCTGATTTTTGTCTTTTCAAAGTCTGTTTTAACTTTTTTGACATAACTATGGCCAAAAAGAAATTTATTTATTCTGAAAAGCCAAAAAAAGATTAATCTTGAATTAGTAAGGCCAGCCGCACACTGACAGACAAGATAGTTCTTAGACAAGACATCAACTGCCTTCCTGCATCCATTGGAACTTAGAGTTTATAGATAATAATTTTACGCTAATGCATTTCTCCTTGTATTATTATTATTATTATTATTATTATTATTAATTATTTATTATTATTATTATTATTATTATTATAACAAGTGGTCAAACTTAGATTTCTATATTTTTTTGTGACTAGTTATTATTATTTATCATATTACCTAAGCTTGCAAAAACAAGTTAAATTTGGACTTGTTCCAATCACATCAAAAATGAATAGTAATAATCATAATACAAGATTCCAAGACCATGGTCTTTGGACTCTGATTGTGTCTTATCTAAAGACCGTTTTTTTCTGGAAACAGTGTACAGCCGGCCTAACATATTAGCAAGCAATATATGATCACTATATTCTCTAATTAAGTCACTTTTCGATAAGAATTGGTCATTAAAACTTGAACAGTTACAGATGTACTTTTCAAATACGGGTACAACTTCAACTGAGTCTCACAAAACAAGTCCCGCCGATGGAGTGAGTCTCTATAGACAACACAGTTAGTGAGTCTGAGAAAAATACAAATTCATTCAGATTTAGCACAAATCTGTATCATACGTCAAATCACTTATTCCCAGGTAAGGTAGCGTTAGCTTACAGGGTAAACAGTGTCTTTAAGTTTAGATTATGAATCGAAAAACAAAAATGCACTCCATTCTCTGGGAGCGACATCCCTAAACACAGATAACTTTCCCCTTTTGTTGTGTGAATGTGTGTGTGTGTGTGTGTTGTGTGAACGAAAATAGCTGCGGATATATATATAGTTTTGGTTCATATATGAGGTTGTATTATATAGTGAATGGGCCTTGATTAGAGGTTCTATATAATTCCCTTCTCCATAGTTCGTAGTCTCTCTTCATATATATATATGGCCTTAGGTCTATATATATATATATATCGACTGAGATCAGATATATATATAATATATAAATGTTTTATATTATATATATTTATATAGTACATTATATATATATATATATATATTATAATATATAAACATATAGATATACATATATAGACGTCTATAAAACACTTATATATATATAAGATATAAAAATGAAAGTGGATATGCTGCCAGTTCTATATATATATTATATAATAATATATATATATATATATATATATATATATATATATATATATATATATATATATATATATATATATATATATATATATATATATATTATGACTAGCAAGAAATTGCTAGCAAATTGCCTCCCCCTCTTTTGTTGTTGTTGTTTGTTCTGTTGTTTTCAGTTACTGCAGCCGCTCGATTGATAGACCATCTGTCTATCGACTTTGCACGGTCAGAATACAAGGGTTTAAAAGATTAAGGCCACTCCCTTTTAAGCAGATCTTTCTTCGAGGCAAAGTGATCTCTGTCCGGTAGTTTCCTTACAGGCAAAACTCCTACGGGCATCAGCTGAAGATGAT
>NC_089764.1:2804417-2814417 GCF_040412425.1 Macrobrachium rosenbergii | reverse complement strand
TTGGTGGACGACGCTCTCCTGCCAATGTGGCAAATTGAGACCACAGGTAAGAGAACCAAATAGAAGGGAAACAATCTGGAATACGATTTTTTCCTTTACAAACAACCACCTAACCTTTACACTTCATTGACCTCAAGGAAAAAAGGATTTATTTTTTTTTTTACACAGCACTCACCCCTCCAATGCCGCCGCAACCCTGCCAGACAAAACAGAACCGATCCTAGCAAAAGGTCGCCAGTGTAACAAACCACACTTAGTTCTGCAGGTTCTTGCATACAAAAAGGAACAGGACTGGAATGACTGCCAGAAATTGAGACAAACAAAGGGGGAAGGTGCTAATTCATTATTTACATTATATACATTTTTACAGATGGGTCAGGTTTTGGAAAGCATATCGGCAGGTTCTCGATAATATTCCATAGAGAACACAACAGCAGCAGTTTTCTGAGGATCACCTTCAGGGTGATGGCAGTAACCGAAGTTTTCTGAGGTTCACCTTGAGGGTGATGGCAGCAACCGCACTTTTCTGAGGATCACCTTGTTGTGGGTGATGGCAGCAACAGCAGTTTCTTGAGTATCACCTTGTTGGAGGGTGATGGCAACATCGGCAGATTTGAAGCATCACTGGGTTGATGGACTTCAAGTATTCAAGGAGGAGGTCGTGACCGGATCATGCTTTTAGCCACTATTATTGTTGGTGGAGCAAAAAGGCTCTCATGGAGTTATTGTATTTAGTAGAGCAAAAGGCTCTTATCGTTATATTGTTGAGGAAAAGACTCTCAGAGTTATTGCTGTATGTTATTGAGAGAGTGGCTCGTGTTATCGTGGTTAATGAGCAAGTATGGCTCCGAAAGCTTTTATGTATGATTAATATTCATTTTTATATTTGTGTGGTGCTGCTGCTGGATTTTATTTATTTTGGGATTTATTTATTGAGAATTGTTGTTGAGAATTTAAAGTAAAGAAGTATGTGGAACCATGTAATTTCATTATGGGTTACAATATTGGTCAGTTGTTTACGTTTCTATTTTCCAAAACCAAGATTTATTTGTGAAAATGTATATAATGTAAATTACTGTAAATAATAAATTAGTTTTAAGGCTACCTTTTTGGTTTTGTTAAGCTCCTTCCTCCTTTGTCTGTCTCAATTTATGCTAGTCATTCCAGTCCCATTCTTTTGTATGTAAGATCTGAAGAACTCATGTGTTTGTTATATATACATATATATATATATATATATATATATATATATATATATATATATATATATATATATATATATATATATATATATATATATATATATATATATATATATATATATTTATATATATATATAAATATATATATATATATATATATATATATATATATATATATATATATATATATATATATATATATATATATATATATATATATATATATATATATATATATATATATATATATATATATATATATATTTATATATATAAATATATATATATAAATATATATATATATATATATATATATATATATATATATATATATATATATATATATAAATATATATATATAATATATATATATATATATATATATATATATATATATATATATATATATATATATATATATATATATATATATATATATATATATATATATATATATATATATACATACATATCCGGTCATTTATCTTATTAAGAGAGAGAGAGAGAGAGAGAGAGAGAGAGAGAGAGAGAGAGAGAGAGAGAGAGAGAGAGAGAGAAAGGCAAATATTTTTGGTCTTTTCTAGCATGACTTGATGTTTAACCTCATTCATACAGGGAATTTATAAATGAGAGAGAGAGTAATATATATATATATATATATATATATATATATATATATATATATATATATATATATATATATATATATATATATATTACTAAAAGGACCTCATTCAAACTGGATGGTATCTAATGGAGTTTTTATTCAAAAGCCAAGCTTTTCTTGGACAAACAGTCCACATTATCAAGCATCCGTACAATTGGATTGGTTCAGGAGTTTTAAAAGAATGTATGGAGGCAGAGCCATGCTGGAAGTAAGAAATTATGAGAAAGCGAGAAGGAGGATAGCGGTGACAGACAACAAAATCCGGTTCCTTAAGAATTGCACAGCAGACTGTGTGGCACCGAAATCGCTGGACAAGATACGAGAGAGAGACACTGATGAACATCCGTTTCCTGGTTTTGTAGAAGAGATCATGAAGGAAGACATAAGGAAGAAAAAGATCTAATTGGAAGAATTAAGGATGAAAAGCAGAAAAATCAGGAGAAAACTGACGGAGAAATACGGAGGCCTCAGCCTAGACAACGTTTTCAAAGGAATTGCCAGTTATGTAAAGGTATGTGCCCGCCGTAGTTCTGAGCTACACGAGAATAGACTCGTTGCCATTTTGGATAGTTCGGGGTGGGTAAAAAAGGAACTTTGATTTAGTCAAGAACATTTCAAGAGACTCCAAGTAGGAGGGATTGTGCCGGATACTTGATAATGCGGACTGTTTGTCCAAGAAAGCTTGTAACTTTTGGAATAAAAACTCCATTAGATACATATATATAAATATATATATATATATATATATATATATATATATATATATATATATATATAAGTACTACCACACTACCATATATATAATGAATTTCTACCCACTTAGTATCAGTCTTCTGATGATGACGCAGTTAGCAATAAAACTGACATCGGCCAGACTCCTACCATGTTTCATTTCTTCCTGTGGTGTTGGATATATAAAATCATGTAAGAATGATGATAGTATATATATATATATATATATATATATATATATATATATATATATATATATATATATATATATATATATATATATATATATATATATATATATATATATATATATATATATATATATATATATATATATATATATATATATATATATATATATATATATATATATATATATATATATATATATAATATATATATATATATATATATATATATATATATATATATATATATAATATATATATATATATATATATATATATATATATATATATATATATATATATATACAGTATATATATATATATATATTTTACTGATCATCAATCAGAAATTATATTCATATTTGCCTTCATGTCTCATTATTGTCAGTGAAAACTTGATGTAGATTTAGATGCAATAGCATAAACGTTCATGTAGAAACGTGCGAGTTTTTTTTTTTTTTTTCAATATAATACGTATTGTCTATGAATAATGGTTTCCAGAAATATGAACTTTCCATTTGACGTTTCACCAAGGCCCTATGAGCAAAATATAAATTTTTTTGGTAATTTTTTAGCATGTGGCTGCAGCCTTGAGCAGATATCCTCGATTTGGTTGAGTAAACGAAATCTAATGTGGAATAAAATTTAGACGAGCGTTAGCATCTAGAAGAAAAGAATGCAGTCATCAGAATTCCTATCACTAGTACAAAATTTAGTTTTAACCGAAATCTCATCCTTTACAGACAGTAAACCCTTTATGTCAAGGAAATATTACTGGAAAATTTCTGGTCTCATCGAATTTAATAACAGCTTTGTAAGCCTTTACAAATATGGTGTTCCTTATCTATTTCTTTATTTACTCATATTAGTTTTTTCGGAGCTATTACAGAGCGTATGGCTTCATTTAAAGGCATTACTAACTCTATAAATTACATGAAATAAAAAAAATCTAACGAAAAGTCTAATTCCTTATTATCATGGAATACCAAAACCATCAGAGACTGGCAGTTTTCTGGCCTTGTCTTTAGAGTATACTCGAGTTCTTCCTCTTCAGGAAAGTTTAAGAATGCCTCAACTTGCATCTAGAAAATGCCCAAATTGTATTTTCCTTCCAACTTTGTTGAAGTCTTCAGCCACTGGATTTTTCCTTTCTAAACATTTTCAGACTTCACACGGGCTGCGTACTTTTCCTAGCATATTTTGGAAAATGAATTCCCGTCTAGTACGGCTTCTAAGGAGAGGATGCCTGACTGTGGCGACGTAATTCTTTCATCATGTGAATAATATATTTTCATAAATAGTTAAGTCTATCTCTGTTAGTATCATATAGGATGAAACCTCCGTACAAGAGAATACAGTATAAAATTCAATGAATAAAAATAGCATGCTGAAAACAATACTAGTTTGATTTGCCCATAAAAACTAAGGTTTAAAATAATAGTATTCGAAAATAATGATGAAGGGTATAATCTAAAAATATCCTTGAACTCACGGGTTTGGTTTAACACAGGCTTGGCGGTGGCATGACGATCAACTGCCTATAACTTCTTAGGAAACTAAAGGGTCTTGCCCTTCTGCTAGGCTTTCCATCAGACCCAATTACTGAAACCCTTCATACATCTAAACATGGGCTTCCTGTTTTCTCTAAATCTTATTCTCTTTTTATGTTGACGTAGGATACTGTAGAGTAATCGGCAGCTTAACAGACCGATTTCTCATGTGAAATTCAAAGTACAGTCCTGAGCTAGATAAGGAGTTTTGTTTCTCATTTCTAGCTATTTCATAAGTAAGAAAGAATCACCAAAATATAAAAAAAAAAAAAACTCACACAACCGGGCCATTTCAATGTGGGAGTATTGACCTTGAATCGTAAACGCATTAATAAACAAAACTCTTATTACTTACTGTGAAGTAAGTTTTTGGGTTCTGGCATTAGCTAGTCATAAGTGAATGCACCCAATTGTAACATCGTCCTAATCCGACTAAAGAAGTAGTTTTTTTTAAATACATGTCTTCTTAATTAAGGTTTTTGTCACACTTACCCATTCCTGCTGAATGTAATCGAAATCAGAACAGTTTTTTTTTTTTACTCCGCTTAAGTAACTTCATATTATATATATTTTTTATGACGCGTTTTTTTCATTCGTAGTAAACACCAGATTGTATATTTAGATTACTACATTAAATATGCCCCAATTCTTATAAGAAAATAATGCACTAATTGCTAAGCAAAAATTTGTAAGTTGCTTCAGAGAATTTCCAAATAAATGAAAAATTTTGTGCCCTACCTGAAGCGCATGTCTAAAACCAATAGCATTTTGACTTTTCATTATAAATGACCTCAAACTTGCAAATTTCCGAAAGCGGCTCGCTGCATAATCGGTAGCTAAAAGATTAACCTTAATGATAAAATTAATTTTCATTAACTTATTTCTGGTGCATTTAGACCAGCTTTTTTAATTGTATCTAAGGTGATTTATTAGGGTGTATAAATTATCAACATTTCCTATTATGGACCATCTTATCGTTGTATGGATGCACGGTTTAGCATAACGTGAAATACTGCGTTCGCATACGTCCTTTTAAAAGGCAAATTTCATATGCCACGTTTAAAATTTCTCTTCACTTTTCCTCAACCCTCGTCTTGAAACTTTATCCTCAAAACGCTGTCATATGCAACATCCTTTTCCAAGGGAGGCTGGAAGTGGCTGTGCTGTACGCGAACTATTTTTCACTGCGCTATTTGAATATTTATCGCATTCTGTGGACTTCGGTTAAGTACTTTACAGATTGTTATGTAAGTAAATTTGCTTGGAATAATATTTCAACGACAAACATTTTGCATCTGA
Source organism: Macrobrachium rosenbergii (assembly GCF_040412425.1). NCBI lineage: Eukaryota > Metazoa > Arthropoda > Malacostraca > Decapoda > Palaemonidae > Macrobrachium > Macrobrachium rosenbergii. The sequence goes on along the minus strand of NC_089764.1, from coordinate 2,808,779 downwards.
CAAGTTATCAGGAAACTTCCCTATGGCTGTGTATTTTTTCTTTTCGATAATAAATTACTACAATGTTGAAAATGACATCAAATAATTGTCGCCCATATCATGATTCCTTTTATAACCATTTTATAACTAGCACATACCGGTCTGCGAAATTAACTTTAAATGTAGGTATTTGCAGATAAATTCCATCCCTGAGATATGCATTCCTTCATCTGACTAAAACAAAAATTATTTCTAATTGTTAATGCTCCAGAAAGGATTTTGCAGTTCTTACTAACTTAATTAATGTAAGGAAAAAAGGTAGAAATATCAAAGCTCAATTGATTCATCTCCTAACCACGAATTTTCCTTCCTGCAGATATTATATTCAGTTCTAACTACGATTGCCATACGGAAGGCTTTGAGTAGAGAAATCTGTTTTACCTTTGATGTGCTGTAACCTTAAGAGTGATTATCCCACAGATCTCTAACGTTGATATGAAATGTAAAATAACAAAAGTACACACACACACGTGTGTGTGTGTATATATATATATATATATATATATAGTTAGTATATATATATATATATATATATATATATATATATATATATATATATATATATATATATATATATATATAGTTATGAACCCATATTAGGTCTATCTGTGTTCTTTAAAATAAAAACATCGGGACTGGAAAGACTGGCAGCAGAAACTGAGGCAGACAAAGGGGGAAAGAGCAAACTAAACCCAAAAAATAACCTTAATATTAATTTATTTACAATATTTACAGTGATTCAGGTTCAGTTTAGAGATTAAATCCAAAAAATTACCAGAGCAGAACAATATTTCAGAAATTATTTTTAACAGAGTCAGTAAACTCATAATAATGAAGCAGCAGCACAAATCAACTGGTCAGTACAACAAATAATTAAACTAAAAATGAACAAACATGAGTAACCCAATGAAATGCAAATGACCAGCACAAAATTTGCACTAAAGAGTCAGAGCAAATAAACAAAAATAGTCCAATAAACTATCTAATCACCAAATGTAAATGTAAAGTCATAAACATTAAACAGTCAAACATTATGTTGTACAGGAGTCGGAAAAATACATCAAATATGACCTCAGAGCACAAATCTTAAATTTACAGATGAAACAAATGACCCGTCAAAAATATAAATGTAAGGTCATAAACATTAAACATTCATAAACATTATGTTAAACAGAAGTCAGAAAAATACGTCAAATATTACCTCAGAGCATAAATCTGAAATTTACAGATGAAACAAATCACCTGTCAAGATAATCTTTACATAACGAACAAATACAGGAAGCTGAAAACTTTGTTGCAAAGAATACGTTAAACACATGCAAATCATAATGCGTCTTACAGATATATGACCACCATGGGGTCAAACTGAAGAGGTGAACATCCAACACAAGCAAGTCCACCATACTCGGACCAGAACACTCAAATGCAGTGAACATCCAAAACAGGTTGGACAGCAGACGAAGTCACGCTCCAAACAACGAGATCATGCTCCACACGATGAGGTCATACTCCACACGACGAGGTCATACTCCACACGATGAGGTCATACTCCACACGATAAGGTCATACTCCACACGATGAGGTCATACTCCACACGACGAGGTCATACTCACACGATGAGGTCATACTCCACACGACGAGGTCATACTCCACACGATAAGGTCATACTCCACACGACGAAACACACCAATCCATCTTTACTCCAGGTAACCAATACCTGAAGTTACTCCGACTGGCCCTCAGGCAGGCATACCTGAGGTTCTACTGCTGAGAGACTGACTATTACTAACTGCTTCTTGACCCATGCTGGCCTGCTACTGGCTAATACTAACTGCTTCTTGACTCCATGCTGGCCTCCGCTACTGGCAATACTAACTGCTTCTTGACTCCATGCTGGCCTGCTACTGGCTAATACTAACTGCTTCTGACCCATGCTGGCCTGCTACCGGCAATACAAATGCTTTTGACTCCATGCTGGCCTGCTACTGGCTAATACTAACTGCTTCTTGACTCATGCTGGCCTGCTACTGGCTAATACTAAATGCTTCTTGACTCCATGCTGGCCTGCTACTGGCCAATACTAACTGCTTCTGACCCATACTGGCCTGCTACCTGGCTAATACTAAATGCTTCTTGACTCCATGCTGGCCTGCTACTGGCAATACTAACTGCTTCTTGACTCCATACTGGCTCTGCTACTGGCTAATACTAACTGCTTTGACTCCATGCTGGCCTGCTACTGGCTATACTAACTGCTTCTTGACTCCATACTGGCCTGCTACTGGCTAATACTAAATGCTTCTTGACTCCATACCGGCCTGCTACTGGCTAATACTAACTGCTTCTTGACTCCATGCTGGCCTGCTACTGGCTAATACTAAATGCTTCTTGACTCCATGCTGGCCTGCTACTGGCTAATACTAACTGCTTCTTGACTCCATACTGGCCTGCTACTGGCTAATACTAAATGCTTCTTGACTCCATGCTGGCCTGCTACTGGCTAATACTAACTGCTTCTTGACTCCATACTGGCCTGCTACTGACTGTTTGTCGTCACACAACGCCTGAAGGACGACACCTCACCTATCAACGTGGCAAACTGAAATTACAGGAGAGACAGCCAGACAGAAGGAGACAATCGAATACGATTGTTCCTCAACAAACAACCACCTAACCTGACAATATATATATATATATATATATATATATATATATATATATATATATATATATATATATATATATATATATATATATATATATATATTAATGCAGGTATACAAAACCATGGCTCTAAATTGAAGCCTTCCTCTATCTTGTGGCATGATGTATTAGCATCCTGGTTAATATGTATTCGTAGGCAGCAACACCCAGGTTGTTCCCCTTGGTGTTAAAACATTATCTGTCCACTGCAAATCTTAATGCTCTGGCACAGTGGCCTATAAGATGACCGCTGCACTGACAGTTATTTGACCTTTATTTGGAACTGCCCTTAGTTTGCAAACGGAGTTAGGTTTATTGAATTGAATATATATATATATATATATATATATATATATATATATATATATATATATATATATATATATATATATATATATAATGTGTGTATGTAAATGATCATGCTACAAAAATCTTCATTGAGGAATAAAATCAAGTAATTTTATAAGAATATTTAGTTACTGTATTTTTTACGTTTATTTTTTTTCTGGAGAATGGTGTGGATTAGATGAAATCTGAAGTCCATTCTGGCAATTCATTACAATATTAAAACCTACTCATACTTATTTAACTTTAATTATTGCCTTTTTTGTTCTAGAGATAGTCTCAACGTTTCGTTCCAAATGGCATTTTTTAGTGAAATACGACGAAGAAAAGATAAACGTTCTCTGTTCTATATTTATTAATTTGTCTAAATTGTTTCTAAAGTCTATCCTCTAGACAGCTAAGCTCCAATTTTCCTATATGTTATTGACTACACAAAAAGGCGGGTAATCTGTGTAGAAGTGAATGAATTCGTAGTTAATTAAAGAGGCCTAATATTGATTATAAAAACACAGCATTAGAAGAAATTCTTGCCTTGTTAGTAATAAGTTTTGTCATATTTAATATCCAGTAAGATATTGTTTTAGACAAAGAAATATTCATGACCCCACACATAATTTGGTAATCGCACTGATACGTACCCTCTAAACGGTTAAGGAAGGCCTGTGGAAGTAGGACTGGAAAAAAATAAATCAGAGTTTTTTTTTTTTTTTTTTTTTACTTAAGAGGCAAAAAGCAAACTATTAGTTCTGGTGAACAAAATTCTCTTCTTTCCTCTATTATTGCATGATTAAATCGGGCCAATTTTCATATTATGTTTGCATTTACGGCTAAAAATAAAATTTTCTTTTTTATTTTTTATTCTTTCTCCTTTCTTTATTATATATATTTTTTATGGTAAAGTAGACTTGGCTGACAAATAAACATCCATATATCGTTCGGATGCAAATATATTAAAGCATGACTAAGTAAAGAGGGAAAAGTTTATTTAACTTCGAAAAAAGTTTTGACCTGCCGTTTACTATAAAAACCTAGATTAGAAGTAGTGAGTCTCTTTTAGACAATTTCTGCTGAACAGAATACCACCATCAACTGAATTGATTTTACAATATGTCATTTTATTTCTTCGAATAATTTCATTCTCTAGAACCTCTGTTACCCCCTTTTTAACCATAATACGAATTTTTGCCAGATTTCATCAAGCCCTCATATCGAACAGAATGAATTTATTCGAAGAACTGAAATGACATATTGTAAAATCAATTAAATTGATGCTGG
>NC_089764.1:2779417-2799417 GCF_040412425.1 Macrobrachium rosenbergii | reverse complement strand
CTTTAAATATAAGATGTGGGTTACGGAATCATCGAAAGTAACCAATTTGACCTGCTATTGCAGCGGCTAGGTTTCGTTCATTAACAACTATGAATGAAGAGAACGGTTCCATCAAACACCAACGCCTTCCTTTGCTCATGACATGTTCGCTAGAAACTCTGACCTATTTCTGGTAGAAACAGTAACGCAACCAAACAGAATAATGACAAAATCAATTACAGAATGTAGTAAAATCAAACAAAATACCGGTAGCTTTCAGGTTATATATTTTATTTTCATGAAGTACTACATTAATTATGTGAAAAACGTTTCTTGAAATTACTGACAATTTATTATTATATTTTCGGGCAGTTCATTATAAAATATTTAAAGATTCATTGGACTGTTTATCTTGTTATGATATCAACGGTTTGAATTTGGAAGTTTGTCACGTTGAATTCCATTGTCAAATGGGATCAAAGTCACTTCATTCAACAATAGGAAATTATATTTCATATTGATAGTGTACGAATTGTGTTTCCTTTTGACTAGTAATAAAACAACCCATTAACAAAAGTATTATAGGGAAGTTATTTTGCCCCGATATCTAAAAGGTTTATTCGAATAGAGTACCATTTTAATTGTATGAACTAAGGTACAGTAGACAAACAGTCTCAACCAGAAACGTAAAAAAGTATAATAAATGATAGAAAGTTTGCTTATTTGAAAAGTTTCTCAGTTTAAAAAGAAGATGTGGATTTTGATTGGCCTCTAAGCCATTACCTACGAAGGGATTCAGAGCCGATGAACACGGATTTTCGGCAACACCTTTTTATCAAAGCATCGGATAAAGTTCAAAGTTGGAAAGTGTATATTTTATAACCCTACCTAATTTTTGCAGTACAATAGTGACGTTTTGAATACAATACTGACGTTAACTTAAGACGTCAATAACCTATTTCTATAGGTAAGTATCCAAGTTGGCATGCACTAAACTCATACCTACTAAAATTCCTTCTTTTACCCATCTCATGATGTTCTGTCTTATTAATTTTTAATATTATGTACTATTATTCGAATAATATATATATATATATATATATATATATATATATATATATATATATATATATATATATATATATATATATATATATATGTGTGTGTGTGTGTGTGTGTGTGTGTGTGTGTGTGTGTGCGTGTATGCATACATACATACATACATACACACACACACACACATATATATATATATATATGAATATAAGAAGGCCCATAAAACACTATTTAAACATTTGCAATCATATATTTCGGGCACTTTGCTTTGTGCCCCTGTTCACCAGTGAACAGGGGCAGAGAAGCAAGTGCCCTGAAATATATGGTTTCAACGTTTAAATAGTGTTTTATGGGCCTTCTTATATTCATATTACACTGTAGTATTACAGGAAAAGACACATTATATATATATATATATATATATATATATATATATATATATATATATATATATATATATATATATATATAATATTATATAATACATTCACTATGTGGTACTTTCATCATTTCACTTCTATTTCATTTGACATATATTTTCCCATTTTATGAAGACTTGTCTAGAATGCATATGACATTTTCCAATAAGAACTTGTGCACTTGAGATCAGTGAGCGATACTGGAAAATTTCTAACTTCTTTTGGCATGATCGAAAATAACCAGCTACGGTATATGGACCACAAAAGTACTGGGAATCTAAATGCATGCAATATTTCAAAAATGTTACGTGACAGGGTCCAATGAGCCAGCTAATGGTGTTAATTTGAATTACCCTTCATGAGGAATCTGAAAGGCATTAACGTATTATCTGGTGCAAAATTTCTTATTTTCACTGAAAGGAGGTCATACGAATCAAACGCACAATTCAGTACACTGGTAGGTCGCACGCTTGTACAAAACTCACTGGTACAAAAGGAGTGCATCTTGCTCAAGTAACTCTTTAAATATTGCCTAAGTTCTTAGGTAACAACTTCTATGACATTTATGGTTTAGTTAACGGTCCTTGTCTTTCTCTGAAGAGGTTCTGTGATTAATCCAGACGCGAATTAAAACTCTATTTAGATTTCACTTGTGATTGTGTGCCGAGCTTTAACAAATCATACCAATTGTAATTATGATTATCAACTGTACTCGTTAATTAGAATTTATTCTAAAGTTGTCGAAAAGTCACACAGTGATTTGAAATGCACAAATAAAACTTTTGAGCAAAAGTAGGGTTCGGCACCTAAAAATCGGAGTTTTATCATACGTGTTAAATGTATCATCGTTGAAACCGAAAAGAAAGCCTCGTACCTTCGTTGAAAACTTTTCGATCTTCATTAGATGTTTACCACAGTGAATAATCCATTGTTTACCGTGAATATTAAATTTAGGCTTTGAGGAAACAGTGTCAGACCTTAAAAAGTTATAATATAAAGTGTAACTTGATCAATGTCAGACTTGCAAAACTTATGGTGTTACAAGTGAGTTTATCATTATTGAAACATAATAACTTAAGCATATTTTCCATGCTCATTGCAGCAGGTTCAATGATAAATAAATTTTTATTGTAACAGAAGGAGAACGGGAAACAATAATAAGAGCAAAAAATAAATAAACTGATTAATAATTTTAAAAAATCAATTAATTAAATATTTCCGTTTAGTCCAATTCTTTTATATGTCATACTCAACATACATTGGAAAATTATTACAGTGAAAAAAATTACATTAAAGCAACAATATCGACAAATAAGCATTAAAACACTCATGAATTAGTATATAATCCTAAACTGGTTTATAATTATATAACTTAGTATATAATCCATTAGTATATACTCCTAAACAAAACGTAAGTAAATGGAACAAAATCTCACACAAAACTTTCATAAAACATCAGTCACCCAATTTCCTAAAGTTTACCTGCATCATACCCTGTTTAATATTCCTTTAATGTCAATGCCACTAAATGTCAGAATTAAAAATAAAATAAAACAAATATTGCGTTGACGGCAATGCAAATAGAGCAGTATGGTATATTAATACAAATATATTACTATATACATTTTAGAACTCGTTCATTTGTTTTTCATTACCCTGAATAGGAATGATGCTACCTATTATAGCATCTTTGGTATTAGATAATTAATGATTTATAAAAAAAAAAAATGTTGTTATGATGTCGTAAGCTTCCTTTGGGAAAATAAAATAAATATAATTGGAATAGAAACGCTGTTTTTCTTGATAAAGTTACCTGGTTTACATAAGACCGGCATCGCAGACAATCTTATATTTATTTAAGAACTGTCGAAATATGAAACTTGGGGTTCTTTCATGATATGAAAGACTCAAGACAGTTTTGACAGCCGGAAGGTGACCCAAACGAAGACCTTTTGATACAGTCAAGGGCAAGAGCCATCAACCATATCCCGGAGCCACATTGTTGTAGACAAAAACGATTAAGTTGAAACATTTTTGACACTTTTACAACTGAAGTAAGGAAGAAGGGGCTTATTAAACGAGAACGAACAGATATGCACAGTACATGCAGTAGAAATTACCTCCTCCGACCACGTAATCGTTCAAGTTTCTGTTAGGGTATAAAACCATTGACATTTCCATTAAGGCGATGAGGAGACAGGAACTAAATCCAATTGATGGTGTGAATATCTGGAACATTTTCACGGGATATGGGATATCTATATTAGCGGGAATATATATCCACGAATGTCTGATCAGTGGTCAAAACAACTGGTGAAAACAATGTTGATAATTCGATATCAGACATATTTGATGTTGTGCGACTTACTGTTGAACGTGTTAATGCATCTACACTATGAGGGACAGTAGCATTTTTATAGGGAATATTCATGATATATAACATTTATTACTAGATTCTAAATTGGGTCTTTGTCAAACTAGCACCAACGAGAACGAACCTTCAGACTAAAAATGACAAGGAAATATCATTCACAGATAATATCCTTACAAAAGAACTTACTCCCCCTTCGTAATCCGCCCAACTTTTGGGCGCGGACCGATTCCTCAATCTCTCTTTCCTAGAACTTCGGACCAAATGCAGTTATTTTTGGCAGAGCGTCGCTTCCAGTAATTCGCGCAGTTTATCACCTTTATAATATGAAATTTTTCTTATCAGATTCGCGGCCACGTGACCTGGCTGAAATGCCATTCGTAACTAAATTTGACATTTTTATAATCTGAGGTTATACTCTATGCCTGCCCTCTGTCTTTCGTTTCTGTAATATACATTCAGATGCTTACATAAGTAACACGCACACACACACACATAATCTAACAAACATATGTTGATGGTTCATTTAATCATATGGGAGTAAATAAAATGCATGATGTCAAAAGGAGAGAAGAAGCAAATTGCAAAATAAACCATGGAAAATGGTAGCATGGTGCGTGAAGAAGATTTCTAAGAATGTTGGGAGGAATGATGTAATTTTGGAGGCAACTCTCCTTTATGACAAGATGAATGATAATAGCACAGGGAAGAAAAAATAGGTCGGAGACTCTTAGAAGTGCCGAATAGTTTTGCGAAAGTGAGCGTGGACCCAAGTATTAAGGAATGGAAAGAGGATGGTAAGCTGGTGAAAAAAAGGATATACTCCTAAATGATAAAAGGGAGAGAAAAGGAGGTAATTCTGGAGAGTGCTGGTAGATGATGTGGAATAGATACTGGAGAGGAAGAACTTTGTTATCCATGATGCTCAAAACAAACGCGAATGACTACTAATAAGCATTTTACGCAGGTGTAAAATTCGGTCCATATTGTGGGAATTTTCTAGAGGGGATTCATCCTACATTCAGCTGCTTCGGTAAGGATCTGGCAGAGATACTTGTGTTGCTTCTTCTTATGGAAACACTACCTTAAAGTTTGGAACATAGGTTTAAGATTTCTGAAGAAGATACAAGAAGAGTATTCTATACAATGTATCAGTTTGAGTAAGTAGGCGAGTGATTTGCAGTATGAAAGGGCTGAAAGGAGTCAATTCATATAATGCAAAAAGTAGCTATTGAATTTCAAGTAAACATTCTCAGTATCCTGTAGCCTGTCTTAAAATGAAAATTTGGTTGATAATAGAATTCTTTTGTATTCTCTCTTAACTTTTACAGTGCACATAACCGGATACGTGTATGTACAAAAGCAGGAAGATTATATGTGAAAATGATTTATTTCTTCATAGCTGAAATCTTCAACAGCAACCTGGATAGGGCGATCATTCGGAATTATACCAAAAGCGATGTCCTTTTTTTTTTACCCAGAGAACTTGCAACTAATGCTTAATTCCTTCTCTTTGTCTTTGTCTTATAGCCGATAACATTGTGCGAGGGTTTTTTACAATATTTGCGGGTTTTTGTCAAGACATCAATCAAATTATACGAACGTTCCAAAAAAAAAAAAATGCATACTCACGGACTCAGGCTTCATATTAACAAATACAGAAGAAGCTAAATCCTATTACAAATTAAATATTCATGCAAGGAAAAAATTACATTTGCAAATCAAAAATAGAAAATATGATTTTCCCATGGAAATGCAGTGCACTACTTTTGTTTATTTTATAACTTTCAAAATGCAGGCATGCAATGAGCAAAACGCACTATTTGTTAATTTTTCTTTATTTAAAATTTACTTAATAAAGCCGCTTCTTTAATTTTTAGACTTTTTTCGTTTCTACATTCAATATTGAAAGATTTTGCAATAATGGATAGAATTGGGTGAGATCACTACCATGAAATTTCCCTCGACATTCTTGGAAATTGAGATAAAATGCGTAATTTAACCATAAGAACAATTTTAATTATAGGTAGATATGTCGCAGGAAAGGCACAATAATTTAATGGCCAGATTTTCAAGCTTGATAAACCTTCCGCAAGGCAAAAGTTTTATGATTTTATCATGTAACCTTTTTTCCCCTTATGATCAGTTCTGAAGAAATTCTTTGATTTGTTTAGTAAATTAATTCGTTTGATAAGCTATAAACTCTTTTCATCACCGACACTATGAAAAAAAAGACTTATGTTTGAAGAATATGCCGAACTATGAGGAAAGATTAAAACCCTTTCATAGGACTGTTAGGATAATAGCCGTGGAAGATAAGCAATGCGCCCTGTACAAGCTCACCTTCAAAAGCTGAAAATGCAAAAAGAAAGAAAATGAACAACGAAGTTTACAAAACAACTTTAAAATCAGATTTCTTTTCTACCTCATCACAGTGAACCGAGTTCTCTTTCCGAAACTATCTTCCACCCCCAACCCCTTTTATTTCTGTAAGATAACCACTATTAACTGTTCGTCAGCTTCCTCATCAAAATGACTTAGATATCTGTCCTTTACATATAAAAAATGACTTTAAATTCATAAAATTACTTTAAATTCACATACAAATAAACACCGCCAAATCATCCCTACCACTTTGTTCTGGTAACGTGGTCTAAATAGGACTGCATGATTTGGTATCAAAGTCTTCATATAAAAAAAAGAATCCTTGCGGATACACAGAAGGTCAAATTTATCCTGTAAGCAGCATACAGATGACTAATATATAAATAAATTATCTGATAAATGGGAATTTTTTTATGAAGATTATAGTTGTAGAAACATTTGTACAAACGCTTCACAAGATCCTTTATTCTTGTTGATCTGAATGTTTGAATGGAATCTAAATTTCACGAAAAATAAAGGGTAAATTAAGTTTTCGGAATGAGAGCATTGAGATATATATATATATATATATATATATATATATATATATATATATATATATATATATATATATATATATATATATATATATATATATATATATATATATATATATATATATATATATATATATATATATTATATATATTTTTAAGGAGCTGAGGTTTTATTTTCTGAATATAAAGCAGAGAAGAAAATCAATAAAACCCATACTTCTTCAATCATAAAAAATGCTCTCACTATAAATTTAATTCCGGAAAAATAAATATTTTAACACAAGTTTTGCATGTTTTTATTATACATGCTACATAGGAAAGGGTATCCATAGGGTCTAGAAAGACACTTGCTGTAACTGACTCCTAACAAAAAATAAATACCATTACCCTACAACTTTTAAATCTTGAAACATTTACAACAGACCCTTTAAAAAAAAAAAAAAAGAATCCCTAAACTTTATCTGTCTAAATTCACATAAATGCATCCTCCTCTTATCGCAAAGGAGGTCATTAAGCCACAGGTCTTTTCCTCTTTAAATATCCTCAAACTTATGAAAAGATGAAGTTTAATCTTCTAACTATTGGAAGCGGCTCGTCGTCCTAATTGCTTGTTGAAAGCGAATCCCTCGCAAGGTAATCTTATCTCTTACTTGATGTGAATATTAAATCACTTGGCTACGTTAAAGGGATTTACTTCATATTTACTAATCTCTTATTTCTTTAATTTCAGGATTATGCTTGAAGTTTCATGAAAGCATTTAATTTTTTTTTTTTTATGTAAATATAATAATTAGTATTGAATCTTATTCCCTGTGCATATCCCTTAGTTTACGACGTAAACTGTTAAATTTAATTTGGAAACTTTGTCCTCCAAACGCCTGAAATCTAAAGCATCCGTTAACATGAAGGAATTTTGGCATGTACACATTAGGGTTCACATTGTTCCTTGGTGTCATAATTGTCTGCTCCTGCAAACTTCATTTTATTTCTTATATATTATTATTAATGTATTACAGAAGTAGCGTAAAGCCTGGTTACTTCTTGTGTAGACATTTTCAGAGATGCCACAATACATCTAATAACCTGTGATAACATAACCTCATAAAGAGTACTTTATTCACAAAATATGTGAAAAAATATTCACACGATTATTTTGTATGGGTTCTCAGCCCAAAATACTTTTTCCATCTTGAGTTCTTATTATCATTGCTATTTGTCTAGGGTTCGAAAGTTAAATTATTCAAAGAAAATAATAACATAACAGAAGCTTACTTGTTTCTTTCCAAAGTTTTCAAATTATGTTTAGCATCTTCACTACCTAATGAATGATCCATATGACATCCTTCTGAAACACTTAAATATTAAGGGGAAAAGCTGCTTTATATTTAGTTTTTTTTTTTCAAGTGCAAAAAGATATCTTGGCCAAATGAATGTAAAATCAATAATGTACCAGAGAGGCTCACATATAGTTTTTAATCATGAAATTTGTTACTTGGATATTGTGTATCCTATACATTCCACTTACTATAAATTTTTTTTGATGATATATAAATAACGAAAGTGAACAATCAGTTTATAGCATCTACTTTCTTCCTGTATATAATCAAATATGTCTTAATTCCGACTAAAATTGCTAAGCAGTATATCATTTGGATATCGAAACTTGAGCAGTGATTTTCGATGGTTTGATTTCATAAGGAAAAAATGCAAAAAAATTCATGTGATTAAAAATTTTATTTTCACTTTCTGTAAAGAAAAAAAAACCCGCACAATTGACTATAGGTTAATTACAAAGATTAATTACAACTAGTTACTGTAATCCGAATGAAGTACAATTAGTTTCAAGGTAGAGATGCAGCCTTGAGTTCAAACATGATATGTAGTTATAATTAAGACTGAAACTTGAAAAGTTCTCATATATGAGGAGATAGGTATTTAAGAATCTGAATAGGATTCAAGACAAAGGACTTTGTAGTATAATGCAATACGAAAATTGTAAAAAAAAAAAAATATATATAAGGAATTTATATTTTGAACACCGACGAAACAAAAGTGTATAAAACGGAGAGCAAAAGTATTGTGTTGATACTGGAAGAGAGTTCATGGCCTTTACATACACTATCATTTCAGTCGTAGGATTACCAAACCCTCCTCTCAGTAATTTTCTTGATATGGCAATTTAGGGAGTAACATTTGCATTTCTTTAGTTCAAAAATTACCTGTAACTTTTTTTTCTTGAAAGTGAAAGTAGCTTAAGCTTATTTAAGATTTTCTCACCAGTTGCCATCGTGCCAGGACTTCTAAAACAAAAAAAAAGTATTTAAAAAGAAGACAAGCAGATGCATTTTCTTTTTTCTAGAAGAAAGATGTAAGAGAGATAAAGCTAGCAATTGAACAAAAGTATCTTTCCTTCATAAATGGGCTAAGAAAGGGCATCTGGCTGCACGTTAACCTTTCCCATGACAGTTAAAGTTCTTATAAACGCCACATAATAAAACCATCAACGACGTTCCTTCATCCTCGTTAGCTCATTAGACAGTACTTTTAAAGTAGGAATGTGACATTCTGCTTCAGCTGTTTACTAGATATTTGAAGTCTGCAATTCAGCTTCGTCCAGGTGTTTTATAATTCTTTCTGGTACAGACGGGCAAGCTTCGAGCCACTGAAGAAATACATATTTTTTAACGAATATTTTTAGCAATGGGTTTGTTGATGAGTTCATGAAGTAGGCATGTTTTGTGTGCATGTGTGTGTGTGCAATTATATCTCGTATCAGGAAAAGAATATTACTTGCGCTGAACAAAAATATTAAAACTAAAGCATCCGTGATTTATAGTTTCCTAAGTTCAGTACATTTTAACAATTCCTGAAGTTTTTGTTAGAAATTCCTAATTGTATTCCCCTTCCGTCTTTGCCAAGTCTTCAGGGTATTGAATTTTTGCATTTGGAGCGTCTACAAACTTTAGAGAAACTGGAAATTTTTGTAAACTAGTTTTTAAAAATAAATTGCCGGTAGAACTAGCCTCTGGAAGCTGATCCCAGACGACCGCGAATTAACCTTATCAAGAATTCAATGGCAAATTCTTTTAAGTAACATCTACTTCGTGCTAATTATTATCAATGGGTATTGTTTTATCTTAATTAATAATCAAATGAAAATATTGTAGGATTATGTTAAATATTATCATCCATACCCTACACACAAAGTCAAGCTACTTACTTATTTTCTTGGTCATTTAAACTTCGCAAGATACAGTATTTGAAGATGAGTATGGACGCCCCAGTAAAATCAAGAACTCTACAAGACTGACTTATTTTTCTCAAAAAAAGATAAAAATGGTGCTTGGAATAATTCTAAATTTTACCAACTTCCGTTAAAAAAATATCTTATATGGAAGTCTTGGGTCGAATATGAGGAAGAATAGTGTGAGAACCTTCTAAGGTATGACAACCCAATACGAGGGATAATATAGTACACAAAAAACAGAAGCCATTACTCGGAAAAAATACACTTTAAAAAAGCTCCATACAAACATAATTCACTAGTCCTACAATGAGATCATTCGAAACAGAATGATCTCATACAAGAATTCAGTTTCATGCAAGGATGTTGAGGTTTCTTAGTTTAAAATATTATTCCATTGGTCTAAGGAATATAGTACAAAACAAATGACAGGACATTAGCCCTGGAGATATAAAAATAAAAGAAGTTTCACTGATCTTGTCTATACTATCAACCAAGATAAAATGAAAACGCGAATAAACTTCGAGAAATGGCTAGGAAGAAAATAAAGCATAAAAGGGTATAGAAAGAGCTCATGTAAAGAGTGTGATTTTAGAAAGAAAGAGAAAGAAAAAATACAAAAGATATGCCACTGACCTCTGAGACATGAAAGAGGCTGAAGTATCGACATAAACTAAAACTCAAGAGATCACTACTATAAGCAACTGAAAATCAGAGTTCACATAAGAGAAAAGCAATACGAAAGGGAGTTTAGCTTATTGATGTTCTGTGTATACAAAGGCAATAGAAAAAATCCAATATACAGAACAGACCCTACGACTGACCCATCGAATCAAACATTAACTAGGTTTGTGAGGTCAAGATTTCCGGATTGCGAGTAACTTGACTTCAGTCTTCATACTTATTTTTACGACTTGCGACTTATAAAGTAAACAGTAATACGCAAATCCCCCTTAGCTAATTCTTTTATTTTGAAATTTCAACTTTCTCAGTTATGTCACCCAAAGGATGATCGTCTTTGAGCCTTTGATATCTCTGGCAATTTAAGCTTGAATTTCCTCTAAAACGCCTTTTAATACCTTTATAAGTTTTCTCTTCTTTTTCCAAATAAACTGTATTTTACTAGAGACTGTTAGATAAGAACACCATAAGATAAATTTTGTAAGAGGAAGCTTTCTAACATGAAAAACTTATGCAAAGATATAGAACATAGTCTTTTGAAAATTGAGGATTAAAAGACTGCTTCTTGCTTGTTCTGAACAGTAATATATATATATATATATATATATATATATATATATATATATATATATATATATATATATATATATATATATATATATATATATATATATATATATATATATATATATATATATATATATATATATATATATATATATATATATGTGTGTGTGTGTGTGTGTGTGTGTGTGTGTGTGTGTGTGTGAGCATGTTAAATGAGCCTATCCCCAGGTCAAATAGGGTCATCTTTTATTGTTGTATCTGTTTTTAAGAACAGAATCAATCACCTCACTTTCCTAAGATCCTCTGGTAGCAGTGGCCCCATCCTGGGTCAGCAAATTCTTTCTCCCTCGTCGACTCCTCTCACTATTCTTAAACAAAGGCCTACTGAAATTAAACACTGATACACAAACTAGACTTTGCAAATTTAACGAAAGTCATTCAGTAAAAGTTACGATCATGAAATGGAGTGAATCCACGCCCCCCTCCCCCATAAATGGAAATCATCACAAGAGGAAATTCTGATTCACACACATTCAGATCAATGATTTGAGACCAACTAATAACAGTGACTAACACCCTGGTCATAAAATAAATTACTAAGGTCATAATTATTCTAGACCACAATAAATGCCATATAGTATGTAAAAGAATAAACACCACTTCCAAAATATTCATCCTCACAGGGCGAAACCAGAATTCCTGTTAAAAGAAACATATCAATATATTAAAACCTGAAATAGTGCTAAATGACATGAATATTCAAAACAGAAAAATGTACAATGGAAAAACAGAATGGGAAAATACATAATGGAGACACAGAGGAATTTCACTGCAGCACTACTAGGTCTTTCCACAAAATATCTGGAAAAGATATGTGTTCATGAGTTATGGTAATCACTATGGCAACAAATAACAGATTTTCCAGTGGCAGTTCTTCAACACTGCACCACTAACCAAATCAGACCCAGTCTCAAAATAAAGTCCCCCTGCAAGGGCTTATCTCCCTGATAATATACCATTAGGGAGTGCCACACACATAAGCACTCACATTGTCTCCATGCACTTAAATCCTGATCACGGTCAGGAAAACACACATGCATTTGTTGTATCTAACTGTTGTATCTAAATGTTGACACAAATGCACCTGCAGCGAAGTGCCACTGACAGGCCAGCACGTGTTTCTTCACTGTCGTCACAGACGTAATACATATATATATATATATATATATATATATATATATATATATATATATATATATATATATATATATATATATATATATATATATATATATATATATATATATATATATATATATATATATATATATATATATATATATATATATATATATATATATATATATATATATATATATATATATATATATATATATATATATATATATATATATATATATATATATATATATATATATATTTATATATATATATATATATATATATATATATATATATATATATATATATATATATATATATATATATATATATATATATATATATATATATATATATATATATATATATATATACATTTATATATATATATATATATATATATATATATATATATATATACATATATATATTATATATATATATATATATATATATATATATATATATATATATATATATATATATATATATATATATATATATATATATATATATATATATATACATATAAAAACCACAGAATATGCACTGATTTCAGTATATGAAAACATTAGAAAATGACAGGCATTACAACGTTTTTCACGTTTTATTACGCATGTTCAAGTATAAATGCTAAACAAATGATAGCTAATACTGAATTTCTACCTGTCAAAGTATGAATATATATATAAATGAATATAATATATATATATATATATATATATATTAGACAAAGAAATGAAGAATTATAATATATATATATATTACGACCGAACATTGCCTGGTGCCGTGAGGTCATTAAGGAATTATATATTATATAATAGGATTACTATAAAATATGAATATAATATATGGTTTATTTTACAACAATACCTGATATGTATAAGAATGTATAGCTATATATTATATATATATATAATATATTAAACAAATTTATATAGCAGAATAATAATTAGTATTAACTGAAGAAATAATGGGAATATATATATATATTTATATATGCCAGAAATATATACCAACACAAAATATATATATCATATATATATATTTATGGAAATATAGATACATATTATATATATCGGTATATTTTAGAAATATATATATATCGTTATATATATATAAACTTATATATATATATATATATATATATATATATAAATATATTATATCAGCACTATATTTTCCAATATATATATATGTATATGTAATGTATATGAAGTGATATTATATTTATTATATATAATCTTTATATGCATACTTAGTTCCATGTATATAGTTAATACATCATCACCAGTTATATATATATAATATATATATATATATATGTAATGAAATATATTTATATATGTATATAGTTCTGAGTTTTTATATATTTTATATCTGAATTATTTATATATAGTGTGCAGTTTATATATATATATATTATATTATATATATTGTTTATCTTCCGAATATATTTATATAATATATATATATATATATAATATCATATATTTTTTTCCATATATATATATGATGCTCTTTCCCTATAAAGTTTGTCCACTGACAGGTGTCGGATTACAACGTCGTGTTTTTTACGCAAGTAAGAAATGCTGAAAGTGCTAATGCTGAAGGAGTTACCGAAGATGAATATTCAGTCATAAATGAATTATGTTTTATGATATACTTAGTTTATAAGAAATTAAGAATTAATATTTGATTACGACCGAACATTGCTTGGTGCCGTGAGGTCTTTAAGGAATTAGTTAATAAAGGAAATATAAAATATGAATCTAATCCTGGTTTATTTTACAACAATACCTGATCCCTATAAGAATGTTAAAATATACCACATCTTAAAAAAATCTAAAAAAGAGAATAATATCACACAAAGATAACTGAAGAAATAATGGGAAGGTCCTGGGTTTTTTCGCAGAAATAGTAACACAAACCCAGATATCAATAGTCTTCCTTTATGGAAACAATAAGACACAATTGCCTCTTCGGTGCTTTTTAGGAAATTCCTGAAATCGTTCCCAGCAAACTTGCATAAATGTATCCTCCTTATCTGGACAAAGTTTCTTCAGCACTGGATTTTCCAATCTAACAGTCTTGGAAACTTCGAAGTGATATTTTCTTTTATTGCATAAAGCATAATATCACTTCAGTTCCAGTACTCAGTTAACTACATCATCATCAGTGGTACTGTAATGCTGTACATGGGCTGGTGAAATGTCATGAAATTCTGGAATAGTTCTGAGTTTTTATCTTTTTTATCTCTGAATTATTTGCCTATAGTGTGCAGTTTGACGTAAATTACTCCTAAGACATTTGTTTATCTTCCGGAATATATTTATAAAAACTACATCAAATATTTTTTTTCCAGTGTAACCGATGCCTTTCCCTAAAAGTTTGTCCACAGACAAATGTCTTATACAGCTTCTTTCACCATGAAATGCTGAAAGTGGTTGCCCTTCGTAAGTTTTTCTTTTTTACTTTATGTTTTATTTATTGGTTTATAAGCAAATGTCCTTTAATATTTGTTTCTTACGCGACATACTGTCAACAGCGTAAAATATACATATTAATCGCCATACCATTTCAAAAAATACCCGGACGAAAGAAATGTTAAAATATATCCACTCAACATAATCTAAAAAAAGATACATTATATCACAAAGATAACACAATGTACCCAGGTCCTTGGTTTTCTTTCGCTGAAATGTAATCATAATTCCTATCGCGTGAGTGTACAAGAATGAAAATGGTTTCATCATTTCAGCTTACATTTGAGTGAGTTTGTATGTGTTCTTTATTCGCCAACGAAATAGATAACTAACACAGGAAAGCAAGTGATATGCATATATATATATATATATATATATATATATATATATATATATATATATATATATATATATATATATATATATATATATATATATATATATATATATATGTATATATGTAATTGTAGCCACAATGCCCTCTTAACTTCTTTGAATTGTGGCTGTTACAATTACATATGTATCTGGTAAAAGTGACCGGTAGATTCACACACACACACACACACACACACACACACACACACACACACACACACACACACACACACACACATATATATATATATATATATATATATATATATATATATATATATATATATATATATATATATATATATATATATATATATATATATATATATATATATATATATATATATATACATACATATATGACATGCCAAGACCAGGGGTTTAAATTTCAATGGTTGACTTCTAAACACTGGTCCAAGGGCTGCAAGTATCTGTGGGGACATGCTACTGTAAAACCGAAGACACAGGGGCTTAAATTTAACAAATGATCTGTATTATCTAAAACTCGAGACAAGGGCCCAAGGGACGCCTTTTTGGGCATCTTCCTCCCACCTCTCCCACCTCACAACCCCCGATTTCTTCTTTACTGACACGATTGGCCCTGGCACTTTTCCTTAGGGCCATCAGCCAATCGGTGCTAGGTAAGGTGACGCTAAATCCCAACGAAACTTTGGGGGAGGCGGCTTCTGGGGAGGAAGATTTCTCTGCCTGAGAGAAGATGACCGTTGACCCATCCTGTAATGGCGTCCCATGACTGCATCAGGATTCCGGGGAATTTTCACAAAGACTGAGAAGGGCTTAGCATTCCCCTCCCAAGTCCTTTGCATCCCCGCAGAGATGTGTCTACCCTCCGCACCCGGATCCCGCCACGAGCCTCGTCCTCACGGTTACTGACTTAACTAATTAAATTAACTAACTATCTCTATAGGCCAGCTGACGCGTGTACAAACCAAAATTACAAGTGAATGGAACACGTCTTACAAACAAACACAAAAAAAAAAATTGTATATTATTTTATCTTTTACTTACTCATTTATTTATTTATGTATTGTTTATTATTATTATTTATTTTTCTACGAAATCCCCAACAAACCTTACCCTTTCCTGAAACAGATCAATTCCAAAAAAAAAAAGTTTTAAAGATCAAGTCCTGCATTATCTCAACATAAAAATGGTGGTCATCACATTTTTTTTTAAATCACATCGCATCCCGCTAGAATGTACAAAGTTATCCTGAAAGAAGTGAACAACAAACAATACTTTGGCAATTTAGAGAACAACATAATAAAAAGTAGTGACATTTTTAGCAAAGCAAAAAAAACATAATTACATGGCAACAATTCACCTTTAAGACAACTACACAAAACAATAATAAAAAAAGAAATCTTACAGAAAATGCGACATTTAGGTTGGTATACTATTAAACACAAAATAAGGACCAACGACAACAAAAAATAAAAGCATAACAAGGAACGTTGCTACAACGAAATTAATCCAACCATAATTAAAAAAACTAGACACTGAAATAGGACACAGAAAATGATGTTGACACTCAAAATAATTGAAAAAAAAAAAAAACAAGAATATCATAACATTAAAACTCTTCGTATATCTCTGATTCCAAGGTAAGGACATGCGACGACAATTACAAATTTTGATCACTGACCCCTTTTCATTCACTTTGCAATAACATTCACCTTTGGCATGGACTCGTGAGCACGCTCCTGCGCGGTCAGCATGGCCCCACCTGCGCGCTTGCGGGTTCCACTGGCTCTTCTCCAAAATACCCAGCCAGTCCTGGGTAGGGAGGTACAGGTTTGTTGGTGTGGAACATTAGGCTGTCCTCAAGCACTGCACGCAGGTGTGACAGGTGTTGCTCACTTACGGCCCCGGTGTGGATTTGCTGAATAACAGCAGTGGTGTGTTTGATCTCTTTCACACGATATGGTCCCGTATAGGCCGGTTCGAGCTAGTGCTTCGGCAGTTGCTGTCTCCTCAGGTAGATTCTATCCCCTACCTGGATTGGGGAATCACGTGCGGAAGCGTTTATCATACCGAAACCCGATACTTTCATTGGCCCTCAACAGCAGGCTGGGTAGTTTGGAACACCTAGCCGGTCATGTTACAAAACCAAACCCGGTACTGTTCTACTGTATAGAGTGGGATCTGTTGGGGTCCAAGACCATCGGTAGTAATCGAATATCCCGCCCGAACATCAAGAAAAGGTGTCCTAATCGAGCTGTTACAAGCGGTGTTAATATTTTCAGCCGTCTGCAGTAGAGACGGCAACGAAGTCGTGATCCTCAATTAGATATCTTAAGATACTGATCACTTCACGATTATGCGGGACCCAACTAGCCCATTGCCTGACAGCTGATAAGCCACGATGGTGACATGCCTTTTATTGTTTCAGTCGATAAACTCACGGATCAAGACATTGATGTTCGTTCATTGTCACTGACCAACATCCTGGGGACACCTGGAACCGACACACAAGGGAACATAACTTATTGGCCACTTCACCTGCCGTCTTATTTCCATTGCATACATTTGGAAACGTGAAATCCATGAACACACAAATTTATTTTGGGTTGCCCTTAATTTAAAGGTAGTGGTCCAACCATCCATGTGCACTCTACCCCACACCTGACACCAGAAACTGACCCAGACCTCTCGTCGGGTTGACTTACACTGGTCCGGCTGCAGTACTGTGGGACACGCTTACATAAGACACAGGTGTTTAAATTAAAAGAGATCTGTATTATCTAAAACTTACACAAGGACCCAAGTATCTAAGCAAACTAAAATTTACCGTAAAACTGAGAGAGAGGCTGAGGGGAACCCTTTTTATGCAGTGAGGGAAAGTACCGTCTTCCCTAACTCTCGTGCTGGGAAAACGCTTTCCCTAAAGGGACGAGAGGCATCTTCCTCCCACCTTGTAATACCCAGCTCACAACCCCCTGATTTCTTTCTTTAATGGCCCAGGCCACCTTGGCACTTTTCCTTAGGGCCTATCAGCCAATCGATGCCAGGTTTGGTGACGGTTCCCAACAAACTTTTGGTCTGTTTTTCTGGGGAGGAAGGTTTCTCTGCCACGAGAGAAGATGACCGTTGACCCATCCTGTAATGGCGTCCTACAACTGTGAGTCGGATTGGGAATTTCACAAAGACTGGAGAAGGCTTAGCATTCCTCCCAAGTCCTTTGCATCCCGCAAAAGGGTCTACCCTCCGCACCCGGATCCCACCACGAGCCTCCCTTCACGTTACGCCGGGCTAATTAAAATTAACTAACTATCTCTAAGGGGCCAGCTGACGCATGTACAAACCAAAATTACAAGTGAATGAACACGTCTTACAACCAACACAAAAAAAAAATTGTATATTATTTTTATCTTTTACTTACTCATTTATTTATTTATGTATTGGTTTATTATTACTTTTTTCCACAGGTACAACAAACCTTACCCTTTCCTGAAACAGATCACTGGCCTAAAAATCAAACTTTAAAAGATCAAGTCCTGCACTATCTCAACATAAAAAATGGTGGTCATCGTTTTTTTAATCACATGGCATCCCGTGAATGTACAAAGTTTTCCTGAAAGAAGTGAACAACACAAACAAAAATTAGGCAATTTAGGACACAACTTACATCGGGGAAAAGCTGTGAAATTTTTAACGAAACAAAAAAAAACATAATTACATGGCAACAATTCACCTTAAAGACAACTATCAAAACAATAATAAAAAAATCTTACAGAAAATGTGACATTTAGGTTGGTATACTATTAAACACAAAAATAAGGACCAACGACAAAAAAAAAAAGCATAACCTGGAACGTTTCACAACGAAATTAATCCAACCATAATTAAAAACTAGACACTGAAATAGGACAGAAAATGATGTTGACACTCAAAATAATTAAAAATCAAAAACATAAAACAAGAATATCATAACATTAAAACTCTTTCAGATATCTCTGATTCCAAGGTGGACATGCGACGACAATTACAAATTTGATCACTGACCTTTTCATTCACTTTGCAATAACATTCACCTTTGGCATGGACTCGTGAGCACGCTCCTGCGCGGTCAGCATGGCCCCACCTGCGCCTTGCGGGTTCCACTGGCTCTTCTCCGGAAAATACCCAGCCAGTCCCGGGTAGGGAGGTACAGGTTTGTTGGTGTGGAACATTCCTGTCACTCAGCACTGCAGGTGTGACAGGTGTTGCTCGCCACGGCCCCGTGGATTTGCTGAATAACAGCAGTGGTGTGTTTGATCTCTTTTCACACGATATGGTCCTGATAGGCCGGTTCGAGCTTGTGCTTCGGCAGTTGCTGTTCTCAGGTAGATTCTATCCCCTACCTGGATTGGGGGAATCTGTGCGGAAGCGTTTGTCACCGCACCCGATGGCACTTTTCGTTGGCCTCAACAGCAGTCGCTGGTAGTTTGGAACACGTCGGGTCATGTTTCAAAACCAAACCCAGTGCTGTTCTACTGTATAGCAGAGGGATCTGTTGGGGTCCAAGACCATCAGTACAGTAATCGAATATCCTGCCCGAACATCAAGAAGGCTGTGTCCCTAATCGAGCCAAGCGGTGTTAATAGCTAGCTCAGCCGTCTGCAGTAGAGACGGCCACGAAGTCGGGTGATCCTCAATTAGATATCTTAAGATACTGATCACTTCACGATTATGGGACTAATTAGCCCATTGTCTGAC
>NC_089764.1:2696917-2774417 GCF_040412425.1 Macrobrachium rosenbergii | reverse complement strand
CAACAGTAAAAATGTATTCCTAGGCAAGTTTTAAATGTATAATTTTACATTATTATTCACATGACATATCGTCAGGCTACCGTGACACCAATCTATGAGACAATGATCTGACAACAGTTCAGTATTATTACAAAACACAAAAGATCTTATGCTCGGATATACATAAACATGTTAAGGAATAAGCAACCTGAAGGGTTAATGAATGAGCGTGATACCCAAGCAACTGCCTCTGGACTTTAGGTGCCTGGTATACTTTCTGAATGAGGCGCTGTGCCAAGCATGCCATGAGCTCAATAGCTCTGATATATGGGATAATGTTTTTATCATTACTATATTAACAAAATTCTTTATATTACCATTACAAGGCTACTACTACTGGTTTACATGATGTTGTCTAGGATGTTGTGTATGGGTTAACTTAATCAGAGATCACTCTGGCTACCTCCCCTGGGTAGGTGCCAGGATCACTCTGTGATGGAGAAGCACTGTGCCCCAATGGACAATAAGTGCCAAGGAGAGCCCATGGCTCTAGTAAGCTACTTGGATCTCCTCTGCCCCTTTTTCTTCTTCTCTGTGTTCCTCCAAGGCCTATCTGCAACAGTCCTAGGAGGTGACAAAGGGCACCGACTCTGGGGAAAGGCCAGGAGTGCCCTCGGGAGCGAAGTCAGGGGTAGCCCAAGAGGTTACTGGAGGGCTCCCTATTCTCGCTGCTGCAAAACCTAAGCAAGGACAGTAACAGCTTCTGCATCCTGAAAGGACAGTACCTGGTCGATCAGAGAAGGTGTAGCAGTAGGATCTGCCAGAGGTCCATCTTCTAAGGATGGAGGTGTTGAGGGAGGAGGATTATTGGGTGCTGGAGGCTCACAATTGGTGATGACCAACTTAGTTGAATTGGAGAGATCTCCTGAAAGAGGATTAGTATCGTGATCTGGCACTGGCACTGACACCATGTCAGGGCCAGGCACAGGGTTCAATTCTGGTAATTGCTCAACATCCATTGGGGATGGAGACTGGCACTGTTCAGAGCGCTGAAGTGGCACTGGCAAAGATGTTTGGTCAGGTGTGCCTGATGAGGAACCCAGGGGTCCAAAGCCCCTAGGTGAGCCTGGGCTGAGACAGAGATTCCTGTCCCAGGGGGAAGTCAGAGCCTCCCACAATGTTTCTGGCTTTGGTGACCAATGCGCATTGCTTGCTGGAGCGTTCCAACCAATTCATGGAGTGCCCTTTCATTTTGCACGTCTTACAGTGGCACTGTGTCTTTCTAGCTTCCTTTTGGGGTGAGGGAGGAAGTTTTCGTGGCCGTCCTTTCATGAGGAAGGAGGCCTTGGCTCTGGTTTGCTCTGGGAGTGCCCCTTCTGTCAACCAACTCAGCAAGCAGAAGTTGCTTCTGTTGATGGTGGCACAACCTCCAATTTGGCTGTGCTCCTGTCAGGTGATGCTACAGTAGATGCCTCACTTGTGGAGGAAGCCAGGCAACAGAGGGAAGTTGAGAAAGTACATCCCCAGAGGAGGTCTCATCCCAACAGGAACTCAATTCCTTGCCTTATTTTGCTCACCACACCAATGCGGTGAGGTTGAGTACCCCAAAGTGTTGTGACCTGGAGCTCGGCTGTGGGAATGGACTTTGCATGGTCTTCTATCCAAGTCATTGTCCAACGAGTCTTTTCATCTACAGTGGCACCGGCTGGCACATGGGACTGATCAATCAGACAGATGTCTGATGTGGTGTCCACCATAGCCTGCAGCACAACTGGTGAGCTAGAGCTATCAAGGGGGGCCCACTGGGACGGTCTGAGTCTCCACCCTCTCAGGGTGAGGAGTTTCAGAAGACCATGCTGCGGTGGACATGGCACTGATCAAGTTGATGTGCTTGGTAGAGGCACCATGCTTTGGGCAGGCATGATAACCAGCATTGTAGTGACCAAAGGCACTACAGTCCTTGCAGGGGCCCCTTAGCTGGACTTGACTGGCTGTGGTGTCAATAGGTGATGAGGTTTGCTTGGAAGTGGCTGGAGAGGCACCATGTGGGTCCTTGATCTGCTTAGGAGGGTGTTGCTTGCTAACTCCACTTTCAAAACAGCACTCAGATTCGGAGAGTCCAATTTTATGATAGTAATTGCATACCGGAGGTTTTTTGGAGTCCATTCTTTTGGGCAAGCTGGCCCTGAGAGATGTCCGGGTGGCACTATGCACTGGTGAGACATGCTGGAAGACAGGTTATAGGTTTCCCAATCATCAGCCAAATGACAGCCATCTTTGAGTGTTTTTGGTTGCTTGTCATTGAGGTACACAGCAAGGGGCCCAGGAGCACACTGGAAGAAATCTTTGAGCATCATCCTGTTAAACAGGTCCTCGAACTCAGTGCACATCATGGAGTCAAGCCAGCTCTGATAAGCTCGGGTCTTGTGATAGGGCCATTCAGCCCAGGTCTGACCGATTTCTTTTGGGAGAGCCCTAAACCTTTGTCTCCGTTTCTCCGGGGTTATCTCATAGGTCTTAGTAATTACCTTCAGAACTTCCTCCATGTTTCCCCAGGTACCACTATCCAGCAAGCGGAGGGAAGCTAGTACCTAAGTACTATTGGTGCTACTTGCTTTCATGTGGAAAGAGGAAGACTTGGGTGTGGACTTCAATGTGCAATTTATTGCTTACGGTATGTGCAAATCTTGAAAGTACCCACTTGTGCGAGACCGTTTCAATAAACTGTCGTTAATTCTAACTTGCACCCAAAATTATTCTGTGGTGCAGAGTTTTTTTCTTGGTCCATTCTTTTCTTTTAAGAAATGGCTTGAATAACCACTCAGTCGCCTGAAGTGCTTAATGGAAAAGTGTGTGAAAACTATACGAGTAACTTTGACACGAGTGTGTATACGAATTAACATCATCACGCGTGGAATGAGTGAAAGAAAGCAACGATATGCTGTTGATCCAGGGGCCATCTCAGGGATTGAATTTGTTTCCCTTGGCTTTGTAAAGTAATAGGTTATCTTTCAACAATATCTCACACGATTAATAAACCATGTCTCTTATTAATTTTGGTAAAATAGCATACGGGTAAGAATATCTGAATTTCTCCCTCTGCCTCTCCCATCTGAGAAGCATATATCATATAAGGATGACTCATTACCTCTAACTAAATTAAAGAGACTACACTCTCAGTGATTAAAGAAAAGGTGTGTTCTTGTTCCCTGTACTCCAGTTAATTTGTAAAAGATTTGTGAGAGAAGCTGTGCACACTTGCTTTCATGTCACATGCATTAAGATAATCTAGCTAGAAATTCAAAGTTCATGCATTATTCACGCTCTGACTCACTCAGGGAGATTTGAAATCATTCTGCTGTTCCTCGCTTTGAATTTATCTCTTATTCGTAAATTTTATATGTAACCCATCACTTATTTAATACTTTCCCTACCTCACGCAATCTTAATAGTATAACATTGAGATATACAACACCTTACTGCGTTCCTGTACCCGTCTTGCTTTGGAGATTTTGTTAAAGGAAATCAAATGATTTAATTTCAATTCCAGTTAATTCCAAATTCGTCACATCAAAGGCCTAGTATCTAGCAATGCCATTTCCACTAATTAACTGAAGATCATTGGCAAGGTCGCCACTGTTACTGTTGTCCATGATTAATTACATTAATAAGATAATTACTAGGATAAGTCTTAAATAATGGTAGGTCGCCAATTGAAAGCTTTTACCAATACAAGATATTCCTTTATTGCACACAACATAAGCAATTCAATCAAAATAATACTGGTTTAGCTCTCTATAAAGAAAGCTACTGGCAGACTTACCTGTACCACAAAATACTGATTCTGATTACAATAAATACATTACCTCTAAAATCTATAGCAATATGGAATCTGGGTTCCCTCTGTGGACTCCTTTGCAATTACTGACTCAGCAAGGGTTTTACTCTGTGTACTATTGCAAAATCTCCAGGTGATCCAATAGGTCTTCCTTTAACAGCTGAGGACTGTTTGTGGCCTGTAAACCAGTGTGGCAACATTCCAAGACAAAGGGATACAGCCCGGGATTCGGGACCTAGCAGATCAAAGATCTGCTCTGGGGGTGACTGACGTGGGTCTGATTAGGAAACTGGCTTCTCTCAGCTAGTATGTGGATGTTGCTTTACCAAGATGCCTTCAAGCCACGGAAGTGGCAGGAATCAAGGAGCGGTTGCCTTATGGTCCCAAAAAACAATTGAGGCGCCCGCCGGAGCAAGGGCACAAGCACCACGGCAGCCAAAATAGAGTTAGCAGTACAACATTTTTCCCCAGGCTTCCCTCTATGCATCAATACATCATATGTGATTGTAGGGTTGAAATATTATGGTCCAATATGCCATTGAACACAAGTACTTTTTTACCTTACGGGAAGTAGAAATTTCTGTCAACAGACTCGCTTGCATAAGGGCGCTTCTCAACTGTCCCTTTAAA
This sequence comes from Macrobrachium rosenbergii, assembly GCF_040412425.1. Taxonomy (NCBI): domain Eukaryota; kingdom Metazoa; phylum Arthropoda; class Malacostraca; order Decapoda; family Palaemonidae; genus Macrobrachium; species Macrobrachium rosenbergii. Next base: position 2,769,970 of record NC_089764.1, on the reverse strand, counting down.
CCTAGGGTGGTGAGAGCAGGAGGTATGGGGGAGTGAACATTGCTGTCTCTCTCCAACTATCTCCCGCTTGGACTCAGCGTTCAATGAAAATGCGCACAGACTGGATTCACGTTTCTATTGGCTTGCTGCTGCTCTATCTTGCATGATGGAACACAGAGACGCCGTCTCATCCTTTCTCTTATCACATGCTCTTCTGTTATCAGATGCTCTGATATTTTTTCACTTCGTACGAGTATTTTCGTAGCAATTAAATAGTTTTTTTTTACCATGACTGATAATGTTAATAACAGCGATCACCAAGAGATCGATATTATTGAAGGGGAAGTTATCAATAGCGATACAAATAAAGATATTGATGAGCCTGGTTCTTCACGTGGTCATAAAAGGAAGGCCCATCCTGTAGCTTGGAAAACGAATATCGCTAAAAAACTTCGTAACGAAGGTAAGGCTTATACTAGCAGAAAGACTCTTAAAGAAGTAGAAGCCAGTAAAATTGGACCTGCTTGTGCTGACGGGTGTTTTCAGAAAGTTACTATGCCTGTAATAGAGGCATTGTTTAAAGATTATTGGGGCATGGGGAACTACAACTCCCAGACATTATATTTGCAGAAATTAATGGTTTTAGTGCCAATAAAACGTCGAAGGAAACCTGCAGAGGAAAGTTCGCGTACACAAACAATTGTGTATAGTGTGATGTACGGAGATAAGCATTACAATGTGTGCAAAAAAGCTTTTATGGCTATTTTTGGAATAGGGGATAAGAGGGTACGTGTTGTTTTAAAGAAACTGACATTGGGGAAAACAACAGTGGCTGACAAGCGGGGAACAAACGCAAGGACATCAAAATTTTCTGGGGAAAAAGCAGACCTTGTGCGTGAACACATTAAGAAGCTGCCGACCATGACATCTCATTACTCTCGCGCAAAATCTCGTAACCGCGTGTACATGGAATCGAATCTTAGTGTTGTGAAGTTGTATGATATGTATGTGAAGTTTATTAAAGATGAACATCCAAATGTGGATATTGTCTCTTTTAATTATTATAGTAATGTGTTTAGGACTGAATTTAATATTGGTTTCATGCCTCCAGTTGTTGATACATGCAACACCTGTGATTTATTGTCAGCAAATATTTCAAAATACAAACAAATGGGTTGTGAACAGGCTCAGTTGGATGAAATGCAACGTGAGTTGGATGCGCATAAAGTGCTTGCAACACAAGCTAGAGCTGCACTTGATAGCTTTAGTACTTCAGACAATGATGATTTTATGGCGTTATGTTTCGATCTGCAACAAACATTGCCGACGCCCAAGCTGAGTACTAGTGTTGCTTTTTATAAAAGAAAACTGTGGACATACAACTTTTGTGTTTTTAACATGAAAACTCAGAAATCGACCATGTACATGTGGGATGAGGTTACGGCACGGCGAGGGTCATGTGAGATAATGAGTTGTGTTAACATTACATTGAGGCTAATCATGATGACAATCAGACAAAGCTTGTTCTTTTTTCTGATAACTGTGCTGGACAAAATAAGAATATTAACATGATCCTCGGATGTCTAAGGCTAATACACAGTAAGAAGTTTGCCAGAATTGAACATTACTTCTTTGTGTCTGGGCACTCTTATATGCCTTGTGATCGTCATTTTGGCAATATAGAAGTGAGGTTAAGGAGGGAATCCACGATAGGCAGCAAATATGAATACATGGAACTCATTAGGAATGCTATCAAGAAAGGATTTCCAGTTGTCGAAATGACACAAAATGACTTCCTCAACTTTGAACTTCTACAGTCATACATCACAAAACGCACATCCAAAACTACCACCTTGCAGGATGCCAGGGTCATTGTGTATGACTTCAGGTATGGGGAAGGGTATGCCATCAAAAATAGCTATGATATAGCAGACACTTCTGACAACCATCAAGTCCGGCTCATGAAAGGCAGAGGGAAGTACTCGCGCAAGGCCTTTAACTTGTCTGAGGTAACTCTGCCTGCTAGGTACACCTCCCCCATACCTCTGTCAAAAGAGAAGCTACAAGATATCAAGGTGAGTTAATGCTTGTTGATGTTTTTATTTTTGTTTATATATTTTTTGTATAAATGATAATAAAATCAGATTTATTCATTGATTAATGGTTTTAAAATAGGAATACAATCCACTTTTTTTTATTGTTATTGACTTATATTTTATTTTTTTCTAGGATCTGGTACTTTACGTTGCCCCACTTGAGAATGCCCAGTACTGCAGGGACATTATTGACAGTCAAGAAGGAGGAAGGCTTCATGATACCCCTGAGGAAGAAGAGGTCCCGGTCAGAGATGCTGACGTTGATGCCCTGGACACTCTCTTAGATTACTAATGATTGTTAAACACACTTCATAGCTTTTAAAGCGGAAACTAGCCCACAAAGGTGGTGAGCAATGAAATGCTATCTCTCTCTCTTGCAATTTTTAGGAGGCATGTTTTTTTATATTGCAGTATTTTCTGCACAGTATTTTTGTATGTTAAAGTTTTTGACATTTTTTCCATTATTTTCTTATATTTGTTTATCATCATTTTGCGTAAAAATACAATAAAATCAGATTTATGCACTGAATAATGGTTTTGAAAGAGGAATACAATCCACTTTTTTTATTACTATTTACTTATATTTAAATTTTTCTAGGATCTGGTACTCTACGATGCCCCACTTGAAAGTACCCACTACTTCAGGGACTTTGACACTTAAGAAGGAGGAGGGCTTAATGATACCCCTGAAGAAGAAGAGGTCCCGGTCTGAGATGCTAACGTTGATGCCCTGGACATGAATTTCATGTGTGCTAATGTTTATGGTATTATTTTCAATAATTTCAAAGAATTTCATTTTTTTATTTACCATTCATCTAAAAAATTTTAAAACCATATTGTTGATTAAAATTCAGGAAGTGCAATCAGTGTTTTTTTATTGCTATTTACCTTTATTTTGTATTGAGCTTTCTTATTTTTTATTATCTATTTATTTTTGTGTGTGTTTACGATGACTTTTTTTCTTAAGTGTTAAATGCCAATAATTAAGGTAGGACCAAAGAAAGCAAAATCAACCACAAAAATCGTTATTATCGAGTAAAATAATAAGCTGGTCCACTCAACTTTACCTTGCATTTTACACTATAGCTTAAGTATAACATATAATAATGGCATAATTTTCGGATATATGGTACACACATAAATTTACTTTAGAATGACGAAAACTAGATTAAAATCGTATGGTTGGTTTCAAAGATATTGATGTTTGAAAACTTTAAATGCATTTTTCTCAGTTTGTAAAAAATGGTGCTTGCGCCCTTGCTCTGCTGGGCGCCTCAGTTAATAACCAGCAAAAAGGAGTACAAGGATATAGGTCTTAGGATAAGGATATAGAATGACTACTAGTATGCCTATTCCCCAAGGATTCCCTTAATTTCATTACCTGTCTTGACCCCTTCACTAAGATACTTCCAAAACTCTTGTCTCGCTCCGACTATCATCAGGTCTGGGGAACTACCCCCAAATGGATTGCAATCTGATCCCTATGATAAGAGCAAAGAGAGGTGAGAGCAGCATATATTTGTGATAATATATACACACACACACACACACACACACACACACACACACACACACACACACACACACACATATATATATATATATATATATATATATATATATATATATATATATATATATATATATATGAATATATATATATATATATATATATATGAATATATATATATATATATATATATATATATATATATATATATATATATATATATATATATATATATATATATATATATATATATATATATATATATATATATATATATATATATATATATATATATATATATATATATATATATATATATATATATATATATATATATATATATATATATATATATATATATATATATATATATATATATATATATATATATATATATATATATATATATATATATATATATATATATATATATATATATATATATATATATATATATATATATATATATATATATATATATATATATATATATATATATATATATATATATATATATATATATATATATATATATATATATATATATATATATATATATATATATATATATATATATATATATATATATATATATATATATATATATATATATATATATATATATATATATATATATATATATATATAATTATATATGAATAAAGACAAAATCCAAGAAGGAAAGAGAAACAATATAGTGCTGCAAGGCCTTTTGATGTTAGTCCTTTACTTAGCAAAAGGACTAACATTGAAAGGCCTTACAGCACTCTATTGCTTCTCTTTCCTTCGTGGATTTTGTCTTTATTTATATATTCATCACGTTCAACATTTTCGTGATTAAGTTATACAGACATACACACACACACACACACACACACACACACACACATATATATATATATATATATATATATATATATATATATATATATATATATATATATATATATATATATATATATATATATATATATATATATATATATATATATATATATATATATATATATATATATATATAATTGTAATAGAGATATTGCTCACTTAACTTCTCAAATCCTTTGCACTTTTTGGATACATTTTTCACTACAAAGCCTTAAGGCCCAAGTGCAAGATATTAAAGTGGTTGTGATGTCTGGTTGCTGGAAACGAACCCACCTCACCATAATCACGAGGTCACGTTGCCTACTTGACCACAAGAAGGATAAAAGTCTTTTGCCTCTCGTACATACATACATACATACGTACACTTGTCATTTTCAGATATATTTATCACAGCTGGAATAGTCCCATCCTCACCACCGTAGCCAAGTGGGCAATCATTTTTATTGCTTTTTAGGCTGAACTTTTTTTGGATACAATTGTCACTACAAATCGTTAAGATCCAAATGCAAGAAATTGAATTGGTTGTGATATCCAGTAACAGGAAACAAAACCACGTCACCATAATCTAATACATATGTCTGAAAACTACAGGTATATGTATGTACGAGAGGCAGTAGACTTATCCTTCTTGTGGTCAGGTAGGCAATGTGACCTCCTTGTGATTATGGTGACGTGGGTTCGTTTCCCGCTACCAGACATCACAGCCACTTCAATTTCTTACACTTGGATCTTAAGGCTTTGTAGTGGCAAGCATATCCAAAAAAAGCACGAAGAATTCGAGAAGTTAAGAGGGCATTGTGGCTATTACAATCACATATGTATCTGTAAAAGTAACCAGTAGACTCTACAGATGCACACACATATACATACATGCATATATATATATATATATATATATATATATATATATATATATATATATATATATATATATATATATATATATATATATATATATATATATATATATATATATATATATATATATATATATATATATATATATATATATATATATATATATATATATATATATATTCATAATAACGACTATATGAAGACACAGAGCATGCCCCCCCACCTAATTTACCCCTTTTTGTTTATTAAGAACTGCATGGCAGATCGCATTATCAGCACTCTAAACTGTCCCTTTTGTTTTTGCCTGGAACAGATATTGAGATGACACAGATAACAGGGGCCAGGAAGATATTTTTATGCCACTCCCTTAAGAGGATTAGCCCAACTAATCTTCTTAAACGGCCTTCCTAAAGGCAAATGAAGCTGCACGAATTGTCTTACGCCCGCAGGACCTGGGAAGTGCCCCCCCCCCCACCCCAATCGCTGAACACCTGGCCGTGATTCATCCTTGGACACGACTCATAGCCCTGGCCGCGTGCCTTATAAGGGAGAGGAGCCGTAAGAAGCAGTTAGTTAGTTGTGACAGCATAAGACATGCAGACGCAGTAAGAATCCTCCGCGCGGGCGGGTGATGCAGATTGCTGAGAAGATTTTCTTTCCCCGTCTGACTCCAAACTCCAGACTACAGTCATCCTCGAGGGCACCGCCATGCGTGTGATCATCCCTCGTCCTTCTTCGTCAGAGACCAGCTTCCCCTAAGAGGGACCCATTCCCAGTGGACTCATCTTGGCCTGTGCCTTGCCTGTATTCAAGACTCCAGTCGAAGGATCTTCAGGCGTTGCAAGCCCTTTATCAATTTACTTATCCATTTTCCCTTTAAATGCTTGCTTTTGTAAATATAATTCTTTAATTTAGCCTAAGTGTTTATGTAACATTTCCTTATGAAGTAGGGCCTTCAGCTCCTAATTCTCCCCTTTTCTTATTTTTTTACGATTTCCCTTTACGCAAGTCAGAACTCCAAGGCAAATTAAATAAAGTTACCATTGCCGGCCTGTAGAATACCATAAACCCAAGGAAATAAGTAAAAAAGAAAAAGAAATAAATATATATATATATATATATATATATATATATATATATATATATATATATATATATATATATATATATATATATATATATATATATATATATATATATATATATATATATATATATATATATATATATATATATATATATATATATATATATATATATATATATATATATATATATATATATATATATATATATATATATATATATATATATATATATATATATATATATATATATATATATATATATATATATATATATATATATATATATATATATATATATATATATATATATATATATATATATATATATATATATATATATATATATATATATATATATATATATATATATATATATATACATATATATATATATATATATACATATATATATATATATATATATATATATATATATATATATATATATATATATATATATATATATATATATATATATATATATATATATATATATATATATATATATATATATATATATATATATATATATATATATATATATATATATATATATATATATATATATATATATATATATATATATATATATATATATACATATATATATATATATATATATATATATATATATATATCAACTAAATTCCCCTTCGGTAACATATATGAAAATATATTACTTCCGAGGCAGAGTGAATTGGATATTAAAGGACGTTTGTAGCTTTCTGATTGTATATGAATCACGGTGATGTGATAAATAGTCATAATATGGCTACGTCGACAAACGCACTACGGTCAACATGGCAGAGGGTGGGTGGATATCGTCTCCAAACGCAAAACACCTGAGTTCGACGGGTGGGTTGATGGGAGATGGTATTCACTTATACCCTCTCTTGTGGCCGAATGGTTACGGGTGTGTCACTGTAGTCCTGATTCCTCGTCCGTCGCTGGTTCCCAACGAGATATACGGGACGGTGGACTTATTATCAACTAAAATTCCCTTGGTAACATATATGAAAATATATTACTTCCGAGGCAGAGTGAATTGGATATTAAAGGACGTTTGTAGCTTTCTGATTGTATATGAATCACGGTGATGTGATAAATAGTCATAATATGGCTACGTTTTTTGCGACAAAGCGTATTTACTACACGATCAACATGGCAGAGGTGGGTGGATATCGTCTCCAATCACCAAAACACCTGAGTTTTAGCGGGTGGGTTGATGGGAGATGGTATTCACGGCTTATACCCTCTCTTGTGGCCGAATGGTTGAGTGTGTCACTGTAGTCCTGATTCCTCGTCCGTCGCTGGTTCGACCCACGGGACAGTGGACTTAGGATTATCAACTAAAAATTCCCCTTCGGTAACATATGATGAAAATATATTACTTCCGAACAGGCAGAGTGAATCACTGGATATTAAGGACGTTTGTAGCTTTCTGATTGTATATGAATCAGGGTGATGTGATAATCCCTAGTCATATATATATATATATATATATATATATATATATATATATATATATATATATATATATATATATATATATATATATATATATATATATATATACATATATACACATACATACATACACACATTTATATATATTCATCGTGTTTGGTCTAATGCACTTTTACAATTTATAGCAAAGATTCTGTTGGAAAATGTATTGAGAGATACAACCAATCATCCTTTAGATGCTCCGACGGTGATAATTTCTTGTTTAAAAAACATATATAGTTTACTCACTTCTCATTAAACACAAAAGGATCACCTCGCTTTGAACCCCAAAAATATCTAGCTGTTTTCTACTCTCAGTGATTAAAGGTCTTTAAACCTCTTGATTTTTCACTTTAAACTTCCTGAGTCCATAAGAGCCCATAGCCTCAGTAATTGGATCGTATCATAATTGGATAATGGAAGACTTGACTCCAATTTTATAAGAAACAATTCGTTGATTTTTTTTTTTTTTTTTATCTGGGCTAATGATCACAGTTTGTCTTTGATGTAGTGCAAAACCGAAAAAATGAAAATTTATAAGATAGTCTGAAAAACTTTAACAGCTCGAACAAACACATAGGTTTATATTTCATGTGCATAAATATCTTACGACGGAAACTTGCGTGTAAAAGGGTACGGGAAGTATTGTGCTGATTTTGGTGCCTTTAAAATGTCCCAAAATGCACGTTTATCATTTTCGAAAGTTTGTCACAACCTTCACCCTGAAAATTACAGTAAAAGGCCTGCCATTCTCAAGACTCCTTCAAAGTGACATGCATTAAAAATCTTTACAGTCGATAATTCTTTTGACCATCATACTGCTTCAGAAGCATAACTCATCACTTTCATAAAAGACTCTAGCTGTAAGCTTCTCCGCAGCAAATGCATAATGTCGTGGAAGTATACGCTCTAAACTGTGAATATGTTCTGTCTTTTTTTCACGCCATTAGGAGGGTAACCTGATTTCGAGAATATCGTCATGTAACCGAATCGTGACAAATTAGGGGTGCAGATCAGCTGTAGAAATTCGTTGATAATGTGTTTATAATGTTTCCCTCCATACTAGCTCAATTACTGTAGATTCTTATTAATAATAAAAGCATATTACTAGTATACAAGTTCCCTACTGTCAAACCATTCTATCCTTTTTGTTTGTATTATTGATAAATAAAAATACAGTATGATACCATAAAGTCAAATGTCACAATCATATTCAGGGATTGAACGAAAACACAACAAGCAAACGTTTAGTGACTGGTTGTGATAATTCTTTGTCTAAATATTATAGCTTGCCCTATTCTCCTGAAACAAAAGACCAAAAGGATCCCGTCGCTTTGAACCCAGAAATTTCGTAGTTGTTTTCTACTCTCGCTGATTAGAGGTCCTTAAACCTGTTGATTTTTCACCTTAAACTTCCTAAGGTCGTCAATGAACGTAGTCCTAGTACCTGGGTCGTATCATAATTGGATTCTGGAGGAGTTAACTCAGATTTTATGAGGAATAATGAGTTGATATTTTATTTTCATTTAACCGGCCTCAATATTATATATTGTCTTTGATGTGGTATAAAATTGACATATCAAACTTCATAAAATGGTTTGGAAAACTTCAACAGTTCGAGTAACGAGGAAGGTTTGTATTCTATGTGCTTGAATATCTTGCAAGAGAAAATTGCATGTAAAAAGGTACGCGAAATATTGTGCTGCTTCCGGTGCCTTAAAAATGTTCCAAAATGTACGTTCATCATTTTCGAAAGTTTATCACAACCTTCACCCCGAAACTTATGGTAAAAAGCCTGCCATTCTGAAGACTCCTTCATAGTGACGTGCATTAAAAATCTTTACAGTTAATATTTCTTTTTACCAGCCCACGGCTTCACAAGCATAACTCATCATTTTTATATAAGACTCGAGCTTTATACTCCTCCGCAGAAAATGCAGTTTATATATATATATATATATATATATATATATATATATATATATATATATATATATATATATATATATATATATATATATATATATATATATATATATATATATATATATATATATATATAAATTTGTGGAATTATATGCATGAAACTGTGGATATCCCTTGTCTTTTAATCTGACATTAGGAAGGTGTCCTGATTTCCAGAATATCGTCATGTAACCGACCGATGCAAAACTAGGGGTATAGGTTAATTGCAGAAATTCGTTGATGTACATAATGTGTTTATCATTTTTTCCTCCATACTCCTTAAAAGCATATTACTAGTGTACAAATGCCCTACAACCAAACCATACGCCATATAATACTATTATTGTATTACATGAAAATACGATATAATACCATAACCCCAAATAACACCAACATACATGCATAAAAAATCATTATGAGATTGAACGAACAACCGTTTTACAAATAAATGCAGCCGTTTATACACTGAAAATTGGTATTCGTGTGACACACTTTACCTGTCATTGTAACCATTTCTCTAATGTGTGAAATCAAAACAAACCTCTCATACTTATGAGAAAGTACTGTGAAGCACAGGTAAGGAACTCGGGGAACAAAGGCTTGTTTTTTCTGTACTGTATGATTGACATGTCAGCTTTAATAGTTACGTCCTCTGAGATGTGGGTGAAACTTTGGGTTTCTTAACATAGAAAATTGTAATAAAGACAGGATTCCCAGTTCACATTTTCGTCTAACGGTATATATCATCAACTGTAACTATTATGTAGGGAAGCATTGTTCATTAGCGCTATCGTTTCAAGTTTCCCTAACGATACTGTGATAATGGAATAAATCTCACAATTGCTTTGAAACCAGACCTGATCCACTGTCTTTCAAATAGGCAGACTCCAATGCTTTCAGTGACCTACTTATGCGAAAAAAATATTAATAAAGGGGTGTAATCAAAGCATGTCTTCTGAAAAAAAAATAGATTCTAGTGAAAACATTGACCCCATAAAGTACCAGGAGTTGTCAATGCGGCACGCTGGCGAATATGTTGATACATTCTGCGCAAACTTTCTTCGATAATAAAATAATTCCCGGAGGAGAAAACTGAGCAACAGATAACAAATGTAACAAATACAGTTCATGTACACTTTGACCACACGACTTTTCTATTATCTCCCTTTCTCATAGGATTAGCTGTATACTTATACATAAAATCCGTAATTTTCTCCTGATTACAGACAATAACCAACATCTATCCACAACAAAACTCAACATACTCTGACCATTGTTTCCCATTTCTTTCTCTCTTTTCTTGCAAATCTGTACAAGTTTAAGCTATTTATATGCCAAGTGTTGGTGACTGCTTACATAAAATGTACATAATAAGATTCATACTAATATGTGGTCGTTCTGTCTTCTGGAAAAAAAAAAAAAAACGTACAGTAATCGCTCACCTAGTTTAGTGTGCCCTCTATACCTTTCATTTTTTACTAGTTACTGGAGTAGATAGAGTCATTTTGGTATCTTGTGCCACTTTCTTCATCACAGTATATGAAAATGGATATAAAATGAGTAAATTGAGTCATTACATCTCTTGGTCATTTTATTGTTTCAGTATTCGAGAAGTTCAAACTCAAATACTGTTTCATTTATTCTGAACTCTTAAAGAATGAAAAACTGCCAGTTTTTCTTATTCCTGATGTTTATATATTTATTCTGGATAAAGTTACCAATGCCGGAGTAAATCATAACTACTTTACCAGTTGAGGACAGTCTGTAACGAATATATTCGATTCGGTTGTCGAGAAAGAGAAACTAGAAAAAAAAAAATCAATTATTTATGAAGCATGATGTAAATGGACAAAATTTGCTGTCAAAATAAAGGTTACACCACCAATTCTGACAATATACATTTACATATAAAAACCGAGATATTAAGATTAAAAATGTATTACCAGAACACATTTGAGTTCATGTCTGTAGGTACCACTCAGGTCTCACCTTATGTACAGTATATGTGCTTGATCATTCTGTAAAAATCAATAGAAAACACATAATCAAACCATGAACTGGTGCGTTGATTTATCGAGAAAATAGCGATAAAGTTTTTAGTTTGTAAAGATGATCATACGAAAGATTATTCCGTTGGTTAAAACGAGAACAGAGGTAATAAAAGCAGTAAAAGTAAACAGGCAGAGGAAGCCTCATCGGCGAGTAAAAGCTAAAACGTCAGCGAGCCCAGGTTCCCTCACCTTGTTTTCAGGATACAAACTACGAGTTTCTCTATGAGAGTGTTTATGAATCCCTCCAGCTTTACCTAGAAAATTCCGAAATTGCCTTCTCCTTTCATCATACCAGAGGTCTTCAGGCCCAGTGGGTTTTTTTCTTTTAAAGCATCTTCAAACTTCTGAAGAGCTGGTCCTTTTTTTTACGTTAGTGTTTTTGACCATGGGGTTGCTGTCAAAACTGTCAGCTCTGAGCCTTTCACTGACGAATGAAACTTCAGCCATTTTTTCTATTTTTCATGAATATTAAAGCTTACTTTACTACGTTATTTCATTCTGGACATCGGTAGTTTGTAACAATTTATGAAAACTCTAAAGTATTTTTTTTAATAAACAGCCTTCTAACAATTGAAAAGACCATCGTGATTTTTCTTTTTTTAATTTGGGACACTTATCTCAAAATGCGTTATTGTAGTGTATGATGTGTACACACGAACGTGTGTGGTACAATGCTAATCGGTAACATCTTAGAATGTAGCCTACAACTATCGATATATAACTTTTAAAAAATCACTAATCTTTGTCACAGTTTTTATAAAAGAGCTTAATGTGAAAACCTATCACTCCCAAGTATCATCCACGGTGACAAGCTTTAATGATGGCCGTTACTTCACGACAAATATTAATTTATCTTTTCAAATTTTAATTTAAGCATAATTAAATACTTTCTTATAATTTAATCGTCACCAAAGAGTTATTCCCATACTTGAGCAACAGCGCATTTTCCATACACAGAGAGTATATTGAGGAACTTACTTGAAATTGTGCTTATTTTACCCATATGATACTATGGCATTTCTAGAGGATTATCGACAATATGGAAATAAACTTTTGGCTATATAGGTATGTATTTAGAACTCTGTAAGTTAAACTTCTCTGAACCGACTTTAATAATTCTAAATAAACTATATAACTGTAAATAGGCGGCTGAATGATAAATTAAACCTAGGCAAAAGGTAAATTCTATTTTGTTTTTAATAAGGGTTGTTATTAAAAGACGAGAGGCTGAAAGAACGGAGTATGCATAAAGCACATTTTACCTGATGTACAGGCGTTCCTAACTAATGGTTAATTTCGAATCAAGTTCCCCTATACTGATTGCATTGGTTTCGCCCTCATTGCTAGAAAGTTATGGCCTTGTTTGTGCTGGGAAAAGTTATCACGGTGAACATAAGAGAAGCTTTGTATTTCTGGAACGTGTTTTATTATTATCTTTTATTTTTTTTACTTTTTGGATGCGAGACTATAGAGCGTTTCCTACTTATACTTGAGTCAAGAGTCAAAATTTATTTATACATAATATACATATATATATATATATATATATATATATATATATATATATATATATATATATATATATATATATATATATATATATATATATATATATATATATATATATATATATATATATATATACAGTATATATATAAAGTATGTATAAATAAATTTTTGACTCTTGACTCAAGTATAAGTAGAAAACACTCTACAGTCTTGCATATATATATATATATATATATATATATATATATATATATATATATATATATATATATATATATATATATATATATATATATATATATATATGTTTTTAAGTATCATCAGAAAATATATAAAAACAAAAGTCGAAATTTCCTCAGAATCATGAGAAAAAAAAACTATCAATGGACAATGTACACAATGACTAAGGGGCATGAACCCGGTGACGCACTTCGGGTAATGGACAGGGAAGCAAAATCGTTACCCGAATGGAAATATTGTAAACACTTCCTGCGTTTGCGATTGGAGATTACACATGCTCACCCGGACCTATCTAATGTAAGAGGGAAGAATTAAGTTGTTAAGAAAAATGTAAATTGCAAATAGTGCGATTCCATGTGGTTAAAGTAGATTACGAGGTTGCACAGAACCTATAGGATTCTCATCATCATAGTTTTTTTTTTTTTTTATCGTCAGTGTAAGACAAACTTACATTTCGTTCTATTATGGAAATGAGAATCATGAAACGCATTTGTTTCAGCATTTTGTATTAGTTACAAGAATCAAGCATCATTTTCGTTCAATTTACAATTCTTTTTCCTAACACTGGCTTAAAATATCATCAGCTTTGACTTGTGTGTGTGTGTGTGTGTGTGTGTTTGATAGAAAAGCAATGTCACGACATTGCTTTTCTGTCAAACGCATCGCGAGTCGTTACTGGCAAAAGAAAGCCTTATGTTCTGGATATTTTTAAGTGTTATCTCAATACAACAGGAAAAGAATTTACTTCCTATGTATCGCTTACAGATGAGTTTTTATTTACGAGCATAAACATTAGACGATACATAGGGTTATACAAAAACCCTTTGACCATTAATTACAATATATTCCGACCACAAGCTCCGTCAGCGTATAAACGAGAAGCATAATTAGACCTAATGATAATTAGCGTGATTTCTCTGAAGTCACCTACACTCTCACCCGCTTGACAAGTAGCTCACTTACTTCTCCCACACAATTATTATGTATTTCTACATGTAAGATGGAGCAGTGATTGCTAACCAAGCATAAAATGTTATGTACTAATTTAAGAGAATCATTCTATTTGCCCTCTTACATGTAGAGCATAGGAATTGTTTATGCATTATTCTTTATTAAAGGAGAAACTCACATCTTGGCATTTTCCTTTGAACTTTTCTATATATTTCTCCTGAACAGTTAGTGAATATAACCTCAACTGCTCAGTGAGATTGTGCATGCTTATGTTGGATGACACTGCTGGAAGCTGTTTATGAGAAAAATCTCACGCTACTTTTAGACAACACTAAAGACCCTGGAGGAAAGGTTTTTTCCAAAAACTATTTTCAAAGTACATATTCGTCATACAATGAAGTTTAGACAACCTAAAATAAAACAATAAAAGATGATTATGAATATGGCGTAGTAAAATGAAGAACTTTCTGGGACTTCTGAGATAGCTACAGAATACAGACCCCAAAATTACTTTCTATCTGAAGACTGAACACTTAGGATGAACGGTGAAATATGAAATACCTTCTAAAAGAGTTGGTGACAGACTATGTTAGTGTATAATTTAAATTTCAATTGCGTAAATTTTGGCATTAGCAAGTGAAGATGCAATGTAGCCTAGTCTCTGAAAAGGATGGTTATTTATATATAAACATTAAGAACAGGTGTAAAGTCAAACAGGAAATTTACCGTGCCATCGTGTAGCCTAATTATGATGGATTTTGGTGAGGTGGCAGAAAAAATATAAAATTCGTGAAAGACTAATTAGCTGAAACAATTGGTTCCCACTCTTGGAGTTTTCTATGGTAGAGACAGATAATTCATTCTTGACAATTTTTATGCCGGGGATGTTCTCAAAGGAGAATGAAAACTGAATCATTAGTTCCAAGTTACACAAAATTGCTACTAATATTAACTGTTAGTGGTGCTATTAGAAAAATATATGACAATCACCCAGTGACCCTTCCATCATGATGGGTTGGTAAATATTAATTCAAAATACCTGAGCAACTCGAAATTTTCCTTACTGTTCTGTTGTCTGAGGATCTTGATTATGAAAACACATGGCTCAGTGTCAGCAATACTAATTCTGTCATACAATTAAGACAATAGCTTACGTACTGGAAAGTGGACAATGGAAACAACCCAAGTATCTCCTGCTGTCTGTCCATTGGCGTTAAGACAGTAAGCGATTCCTCAAATTAGTTCAAATGCTGAGCAGACTTGGAAAGTGGGCCATAAACAAAACTGAAAGCAAGGAATACTGATTTAGCTTCAAACGCAGGAAGAACAAGTAATGGATGGAGCGACCATCTTACCACCATTCTACAGAACTCGTTTACGGGTCTTAGCCAGAATAACATGGTATTAGGCAGACTCTCGCTGATAAGGGTCATATTACAAAGCATGTAGTCTTTCTGAGAATAAGATAATGTCTAGCAAACAGGGGCCAACATCAACGCAGCGAACAAGTTACAAAAATAAACAAGTAAAAAATGCGCCGAAGTTTCTTTTGTATAGCATTATATATGCTGTATGAAACTCTCAGCCACGGCCCGGTGGTAGCCTGTGTTGTTGGCGCCTATAGCGGTGCCAGACGCACGATCATGGTTAGCTTTAACCTTAAATAAAACAAAAACTACTGAGCTAGAGGGCTGCAATTTGGTATGTTTGATGGTTGGGGCTGAATGATCAACATAACAATTTGCAGCCCTCTAGCCTCAGTAGTTTTTAAGATCTGAGGGCGGACAGAAAAAGTGTGGACGGACAGACAAAGCCATCTCAATAGTTTTCTTTTACAGAAAACCTAAAAGTAGACTCAGATATCTTCAACAAGTAATGCTGAAGAAACAGAAGTGCATAGTTTTTTTTTTTTTTTTTAAATAATCGGTGCTTTTTAAGCAAAGTTTCTAATTGTACGCAGCTGTAGTAGTGACAGATCAGGCTGTGTGCAAATTCATAAAAAAATTTTGGCTAAATATTAAAAATAAGCGCACACAATGAAGTTACCACACTCATACTACACTATAGAAAACACGGAATGGGAATTTTGCTAAATGGTTTGAATGACAAAATATTACTGCAAATGCACGACGAAAATCTGGCTTGCAGTTTCAGTTGCCTATCTTGCATGTTTTTGAATGTGCATATTCGCATTTAATGTTTACAGTTCCAGCCTTTTTAAGCGAAGAATATATACCAAAGTTACCTTACAGGTACTGTTCTTCAATATTTTGTGATTTTATTTTCACTTCTAGGTTAAAAAGAATGTTTATTTTCTTCTTTATAAGAAATATGGTCTGCTTGAAATATTTACTCTATATTGATAATACACTTATCATATATTTCATATGGATTTTACCAGCTAAGTATCAGTCCAAACTTTGCTAATATGTGCTCTCTCTCTCTCTCTCTCTCTCTCTCTCTCTCTCTCTCTCTCTCTCTCTCTCTCTCTCTCTTTAATACATAACTTTCATTTTATGGAGGTCATTATTTCTGGATACTTAGTGTCTCTGGTTTTCCCTTCTTTATGCAAATAAGAGGACCAAACTTTTCAATCTTCCGTAATGGTAGAATAGCTCTTTTTAAAAGTTTTCTCGTCTTACTTTTAAGTTCAAGACTGCGCTTTCTTATATAATATCTTTTATATAAGGAAATAATATTTTCTTTGTTATGAGGTTATTTTACGACTGCAAGAAGCCATGCAATATCTCAAAGGCTTATTCTTTCCTCTTGGTTTTTTACATTCACTTACTGCTCCCAGTGAGAAAAACTTTTCTTCTAGTGAGAAGCAAAGATATACTATCGGGTATTGGACTATTTGCAATAGAGTATTCGTAATAGAAACAAGTAAAAAATGCGCCGAAGTTTCTTCCGCGCAATTGAGTTTTCTGTCCTGTGGTGGCCTCCGCCCCGGCCCATAAAACTCTTAGTCGCGGCCCATGAACTCAGATACGGTCCGGTGGTGGCCTATGCTGTTGGTACCTATAGCGCTGCCAGAAGTGCGTTCATGGCTAACTTTAACCTTAAATAAAATAAAAACTACTGAGGCTAGAGGGATGCAATTTGGTATGTTTGATGATTGGAGGCTGGATGATCAACATACCAATTTGTAGGCCTCTAGCCTTAGTAGTTTTTAAGATCTGAGGGCGGACGGATATGAAAAGTAGGCACAATATTTTTCTTTTACAGAAAACTAAAACGTAGATTTTTTCAAGAGACCTAAACAACAGTACATTCCTAATATATATGAAATACACGCACAATTTGCAAATAGAAAGGAAAAAAATGGAAATATCGGATTACTAATATTCTCTGTCTGAACAGGACGAGATTTATTAAATGTTACAAAGAAGCTTGAACGTTTCCCTCCTGGCTCGTCGAAGGAAAGTAACGTGTCTAGTCATATCTTGCTATTATTTCTATTTTCTTCAATCCTCTGATTACGTATTAAATATATGTAAAACTCTTAAGTTATTAATTTAAATGGTATTAATTACCATAGTTTGTTGAGAATGTTTACATGATAAGTGTTGTTAATGATATGTAAAATTATTTTCTTCTCTTGCTCGACGACAACACGCCCGAAGTTTATCCAGCAGGAAACGCTGTAAATGCAAGAATCTTAATATAGTTGAAACAACTCTTCATATCTGTCAGGGTTGGCTGACTGCCTAATATGTTTCAAAAGATTAATTCTTTTTGTTTCTTTGATTTTATGTACTATGGTCTTGAATGGTCACCTAAAATTAAGGGACACTTAAGAGATGGCTTCTGAATAAGGGTAAGATGGAAATGATAGCTATTCCAGAAAAAATGGCTGCACATAAGAAAGAGTGACATTTATAAGAAAGAGATCATTTAAAAAAAAGGGGGGGGTGTGCTATAAAAAGCAAGATATTGAAAACACCACACAAAATAGTGAAAGTTGCTGGCTGTAAGACCAATTTTCTAACATAAATAGTCGGTTTGAAGCATTACGCTGAACGTGGGAACGACTCATTCGCATAGTTCCTAAAATATGATCGTGGTAAAATGTGAGGAAAGCCGCGAGAAGGTTATTAATTTATTTGGCCAATAGATGCTAAGCAGAGAAGGCTGTGAGGAAACACGTGTATTAGATTTACACTGAGTAAAGTTTCAGACTCAAACAATCTGATGAAAGAAACATCAGGACAGTTTCCCCTATTGAGGCAATGTTGCCCAAGTGTGCCCCCAAGAAAAAAGTTGGCTAATTATTAAGAGGTCATAAGCTTTTTCAGCCTTCAGCGGTTTAAGAACCCTATAAAAGCAAATATGCTCCCTAAAAGGGACACTTTTTCAGACACTAAATCACCTTTACAGTCATAACATTGTAAAGGAAAGGGGCACACAGGAGATCAGCGTCCAAAACTAGGGGGCTGAGCCTGATTTCGGCAGCAAAGCTTAAGAAGCTTTCAAATGTTAACATGTAGAACAAGCCAGCCATGTAGGCCTTGTTGGCTGTATTTTTTCCCCCAAGAAAACTTGACGATCTATTGTAAGATAATGGCTCCATTTACCTGTTTAGTCGAGTTTTGTAATTACTGGGCATCGTATAAAGACTATAACAAATCAGAAAGGAACAAAATTGCAAGGATGCTTATTATACTACTCCTCTACTCAGAATAGTAAGCAACCTCGCAGAGTCAAAGTAACACTGGGATAAAAAGCTGGAAAAATATAGCTCTATTCTCACATAATAGGTCAGTGTTGCAGGTTCGACCACGCCTACGGTCTCTGGAACTGTAATAATTTCAAAAAGAAAAATAAGATATAAAGTAAGAAAGTCATTCCGCCAAGTTCTGCCTAAAAGGTCTTGGCCCTCGAGTAACAGAATGGATGAAGGAAAGAGGCGGGGAAGGTAGAGGAGATTGCACCAGCATTGCAGTCAAAGGACTCTAAGATATGAAATTGCAAAGGATTTTTTGTAATTGGAAGTGGAGAAAATTTTTGTTTTGGGGTTTTGCCAGCAGTCAAGAACTCGTGCAAAATGCTTACTGATTCAGTATATACATATATATAGATATGTGTATATATATATATATATATATATATATAGATATATATATATATATATATATATATATATATATATATATATATATATATATATATATATATATATATATATATATATATATATATATATATATATATATATATATATATATATATATATATATATATATATATATATATATATACATATATATATATATACATATATACATATATATAGATATATATATACATATATAGATATATATAGATATATATATATATATATATATATATATATATATATATATATATATATATATATATATATATATATATATATATATATATATATATATATATATATATGAAATTTTTATCACACCGTGATTTATATACAATCATGAAGCTACAAAATGTCGCTTAATATCAAATTCACGCTACTTCAGGAATATCCCCGAAGGGGAATTTATATAAGTGATAAATGGATTGGTACCGCCAGGTCACGAATCCTGTCGAGGGTTCGTGGCCTGGAGGTACCAATCCATTTATCACTTAGAAGGGGAATTTATATAAGTGATAAATGGATTGGTACCGCCGGGTCACGAACCCTGTCGAGGGTTCGTGATCCGGCGGTACCAATCCATGTATCACTTATATAAATTCCTCTTCGGTGATAATTCTCCATCGGAGATATTCCCGAGGTAGCGTGAATTTGATATTAAGCAAAATCCGGCGCTACCCAGAAAAAGTCTCAATGACATTCGATAAACAATCTCTCACTCCCTTTTTCTCCTCCCTAACACCCCTCTTTCTCTCTTCTTCTCTCACTCTCTTTCTCACTCTCTCCCAACACACCTATATACTATTATAGAATTCAGCAACCTAAGGCCGTGTATTTATGATCATGTTTACCTGTCACTTCTTTTGTTAGTTCATCGAAGCTGCTATTAAAACGTACATATAGACAACAGTTTGTGGGCGGAGACAGTCCACTCACCAGAACGGATGAAATGACGGTATTACCTAAAATCTGCCAACCAACTGACAGTTTGCCGCTGTATTTCATCTGGGAAGCATTTCAGACGCTCTGGTCAGAATATGAATAAATTGTGTATAGGCCTTATTCATTTCACTGTTAGACCCTACAACAGTATTTGTAGGCTGTTATAAGACCAAATCATACAATAAAAATCTAAAACAATATTTCCATGTGATACAGACAATTTGGTATGGGTCTAGGCCAATGATGTCTTTTTATGATATGAGTTACTATATTGCAAGTAAACTTACACTGTCTAGTTCTTAAACACTGAGCTAACCACTCAGTTCTAATTTAAACTCATTCATTAATACTGTATAAGAATTGAAGTCTTTTTTTAATCAGAAATATTAGTCTATACGCTGTTACGCCTTTTTTTACTTCTTTCCTATTATTAAGTGAATTGCAGCAAGAGTTAGCCTTCCACCCCCTCATCATATTAAGAAAAAAAGTGGCAAAACACTTTCCTATATGGCTAACATCAGCTCGTGATACTTATTTTTTATATTGGTTTTAGTTATATTTTTTAACACAACATAATAAATGACAACTTATTATCTTTACAATGACATCAAATTCCTTCAAGTAGAATTGTGTATAAAGTTACATGTACAGCATCTATAAACTTGGTCAATTTATACAATAATGTAATCATGAATCAAACAAAATCTTTCCTTTTTTGTAGGAATGTTAGGCAAATGGTAATTATGTTTTGAATAAATACGCACTTATAAAAGATAGACATGAATACATATCATTCAAATGTATAACAATGAACAATAATTTTATTTTTCTAAAGGATGGAATGCTATTCCTTACTGTTATGGTTACTTCAGCAAAGGGTATTAATTGATGTATTGTGTAAGCTGTGAGCACTTCGAGTTACTCGAAGTGAAGTAGTTGCCATTTCTTAATTTAATTCATATTTGCACCTAATACATTTACGCTCCAAGTGCCTTTCTTAAAAGATTTCCAAATGTAATGATCTATATTCCTGTATATTTTAATCTAGAATTTTCAGTCATTATCTCCCAGGCAATCAGCACCAAGCAATGTGAAAAGAAACTTATTTTCCGTATGCAGTGAAGTGTTTTGCCAATTCGCACGATAATTAATTCCAACCGTTAACCGCTAGAGTGTCCAAGGTTATATTTAAATTATTCCAGACCTCATTTAAACTGGCTTTATAACGAAATACGACACCATAACGTCACGAAGCAGTCTCTATAGCGAATTCTAAAGGTAAAAACAAAGAAGAAACTAATGAATTAATGACGGAAATTCGCATTGTCGGGCTACCATAATCTGAGGGTTTGCAGTGGGAGGAGCTTAATGACATCACCAAAATCTTGGAGCTTTCCATCCAAGCTAATCATGACTCTCAGTTTCCTTTTCTGTACTAGAGCAAGTGTTGCAGCTTGAATAATAATAATAATAATAATAATAATAATAATAATAATAATAATAATAATAATAATAATAATAAAAAACGAAAGGTTCATTTGTTTTTTCTGTTTGTATGTAATTGTAAGGTCTGACTGGTGTAGTGATAGAAGCTATATTTTGAATGACATTGCTTTAAGATTGAATGAAAGTAATTCTAATACAGTCAAACATATTTGTTTAATTTTTTGGATGTACTAAATTGATGATAGGGTTTGCAGTGGGAGGAGAGTAAGGAAATCATGTCTGACAGCACCTGGGAAAAAAGGTGGAGCGTCAGGTGAAAAACGAGAATAAACCAAGGAAATTGAAGGAAAAGGTGACAAAAAAACGAAAATTTCATTTTTTTGTCTGTGTTTGTAGGTCTGTTACGGGGTAGGGGTTTGATTTTGACTTATAAACCTTTCTGGGGCGACATAGATACTGTGCAAAATTGTGTGTGTGTATGTATATACATACACACACACACACACACACACACACACACACACACATATACATATATATATATATATATATATATATATATATATATATATATATATATATATATATATATATATATATATATATATATAAACTCGATGGCTCAGTCGGTTACATAGCAGCTTTTGAGTCTATATTTCTGTGGGGCGGGTTCAAAGCAGCCGACTGATCATGAGAGGTGACACTTTTTTCCGTGTAGACATCCCGGGATTATATATGTAATCAACGGATAGGTTTGCTTAAAAAGCAAATGGATGTTCAGAAATACACACAAAACAAAGCCACTACAACACCTTCTAAAAACATAACAAACATCTCACACATCTGTTTCGCCATACCCGCGCAAAACTTCTGCTGGAAGAAACCGGGCGTTGGGTCGGGTATGCCATGAAACATACGTACCAGGGTCTAAGCGATGTCAGGCAGGGCAGCCGGATCGACCTGCTGAAAGGGTGAGGTTAAAGCCAAAACAAAAGTCCTTCAAAGTCCTTTTTGGGTTACTTATCAAATTTGGGAATAAAATTTCTTTTAAAGAAGAAGAAGATATAAATATATATATATAAATGAATATAGGTTGGTTATATACTATATATATATATATATATATATAGATGTTTATATATATATATATATATATATATTTATATAGGTTATGACACCTATCAGAGAACTAGGGGTCTTGATTGTTTTGGTGACATTCCAAAGAGGTGAATCCTGATGATCTGGGAGTTAGCATAGGTGCCTGGATGAAAGTCAGTTTAGATATAGCCGTGCCAGTGACATTGTTTCGAAAGTTTAAACCTGTGTGAGTACAATTTTGGGATCTGACAGAAAATTTTCCTTAAAAGACATTGGGGAGCATTCATGTGGATTCCATTGAAAGGGTGAGTTAAAATAGACAATAATTATTTGTTTGTCCTTTTGGGGTGGCTTATCATTTTGGTTATTATTTGTTTTTACGTGATATGATGGTGCTATTGTGAACTAGGTTGGTTCTGATACTAATGAGAGACGTTTACCCTCTACAGATGTTTCATGGTACATAAGCATGTTTAGCCTTGTGCGTCTGGTTAGACACCTGTCAGAGAACATAGATACTTGATTGAACTGGTGACATAAAGACATTATCACATAGTGGGGGTTATATAATCCTTTTAGGATGGAGTTGGGGATTAGTCCCACCTTTGATTAATTTACACCTGTGTAGTTTATTTTGGGAGTGACAGTAATTTTCCTTATCATGCATGTTAGTATCTTTCATGTTGTTCCATTTAAATTGTCATTATTACAATCAGAATAAACTATTTTTGTACACACAGCTTCATTTCCGCACACTAGATTAGGGCATTTTTGGTGAGAGAGAGAGAGAGAGAGAGAGAGAGAGAGAGAGAGAGAGGCAACACTTCTCCATCGGAGATGTCTACCATCGTGTTTTGATAGGTAAGGACATTTTATATATATATATATATATATATATATATATATATATATATATATATATATATATATATATATATATATATATATATATATATATATATATATATATATATATATATATATATGAATTTTTTTATCATATATATATATATATATATATATATATATATATATATATATCACGCTCCTCGAGAGTATCTCCGATGGAGAATTATATAAGGAATTTATAATAGAATTCCTCCATCGGAGATATATGAGATAGCGTGAATTTATATTATATACATTTGTATATATTTCATGATTATATATATATATATATATATATATATATATATATATATATATATATATATATATATATATATATATATATATATATATATATATATATATATATATATATATATATATATATATATATATATATATATATATATATATATATAAAACACATCACACACACACACACATCACATGATCAAAACTTCATGGAAAGGCGTTCTAATTGCATACACTTATTCAAGAACCGACGTTTCACATCGCTTGATGTATTTTAATGCTGCAATAACGGTTAAAAAGAATAAATACTTTTAGTAATCTCTTGGTGTATCCAATATATGTGCCCAGACTACATCTGGGACAGGTATACTTATATATCACATCAGATGCAAACAGAGCACCCAATCTATCCTTAGAATTGAATAAGGATCCAATAGTTCGTGAGTTCTTCGTGATCAGCTTCAGATTCAACGCTAGGAATTCCCTATTAAATAGGCTAATACATTTTCTCCTGAATTTATTATCATGTAGGAAGGGGAATTTTGCATACAGACGTAATTTGGGTATTGTATGAACTATGGGCAGATCATTTATCTTAAGACTGAGCAACTTATTGAGGGTTCTTTGGAATATAACAAGTGGGAAACGGTTATTATTAAAATAGTTGGTTAGGAACGTGATTTCGTCATGATAGGTGCCCCAACTAGAGGTAAGCGTAAGAGCCCCGTGGAGTAAAGTAGATATGGAATTCATCTTGAAATTGTAGAAACAGGAACTGTAAGAACTGGTACCTAGACCAGTGAAAGTGCTTTTCTAAAAGTGCCAGTATGGAAGCTTATCCCATCCCTTGTAATTCGGCGGTCCAGGAAACCAGGTAAGTTGTGGGACTCTTTTGGTAGAGTGAATTTGATGTTAGGGTGTTGGGAATTTACGCATTCTAAAAAATTATAAGCATGATAGTCATATCTGAAGAGAACGAAGGTAGCGTTTATAAATAAAGGGTGAAAACCAAGTGGGCAGCTATCTAATATTTGCTCCTCCAGGGAGTTCGTAAAGATATTGGCGAAAGTCGGGCCTAAGGGATTACCCATCGCTATCCCCTCCACCTGTCTGTAAAGCGTACAATTAAAATCTAAGGCCGTGTCCAGCACGGCCAGCTCTAAAGTTGCTTAAAATAGGTTTTACTAAAATGATTTAAAAGGAAATTATCAAAGGAAATTAATTTGTTTAGGGCAATATCTATGGTCTCTCCCACGGAAACGTTCCTGTGGAAAAGACCATAGATATTATCCTAAATAAATTATTTGCTCCTGGAGGAGCAAATATTAGTTAACTGCCTCCTTAGTTTTCACCCTTTATTTTATAAACGCTACATTGACGATACCTTCCTTCTCTTCAGACACGACTATCATGCTGATATTTTTTTAGAATACATAAATTCCCGACACTAACATCAAACATCAAAATTATCTCACAACTCTTGAGGGATTACACGGGGTTCCATGCTGGCATTTTTAGAAAAAGCACTTTCCCTGGTCTAGGTATCAATTTTTACAGTTCCTGTTTCTACGATTTCAAGATGAATTCCATATCTACTTTTTTCACAGGGCTCTTACGCTTACTTCTGCTCTAGTTGGGCCGTCTTTCGTGACGAAACCAACTATTTTAATAATAACTGTTTCCCACTTGTTATATTCCATAGATCCTTCAATAAGTTGTTCAGTCTTAAGATGAATGATCTGCCTATGGTTCACACGGTCACCAAATTACGTCTGTATGCAAAATTCCCCTTCCTACATGATAACAAATTCAGGAGAAAATGTATTAGCCTATTTAATAAGGAATTACCCGCGTTGAATCTGAAGCTAATCCCGAAGAACCCACGAACTATTGGATCATTATTCAATTCTAAGGATAGATTGGGTCCTCTGTTTGCATCTGATGTGATCTATAATGTATACTTGTCCCAGGTGAAGTCTGAGGAAATATATTGAATACACCAGGAGACTACGAAAAGTTCGAATTTGATCTCATCTGGGGGTTAGCTACAGAACTGGAAGCAAACTATCGGGCCCGGATCAACCTAACATAAGGAATCATGTTAATGTTTGTAAAACTTATATAGACGCCAACGACTTTAAAATTGTGGGGAAGGTGCGAAGTGAGGACGAACTAACAACTTTGAAATCCATAATGATCAAACTGGCCATTCCAACACTCAACAACCAGTTTATTGCTTTATTTTTTTTTTTTTTTTTTTTTTATCCTGTGTGTCTCTTTCATTTATGTTTTCCTTTACACCAGTCTATCCTCCACTACGAATATGGGCAGGTGTTCTGTGCCCCTTTGCTGTTATTTGTCTTCCCCTTTTTGTTCATTTTTGCTTTCTGTTCCCCCTAAGATATAAACAAGGTGAAAAATAAATTTGTTATATACTTTTCACATTATATATACAAGTATTTATTGTTTTTAACTACTTTTTCAGCCTTGGAAATCCATCAAGCGATGTGAAACGTCGGCTCTTGAATAAATGTAGGCAATTAGAACGCCTTTCCATGAACTGGTAATCGTGTATCATTCGAGCTTCTGTCTTCTGATGTATATATATATATATATATATATATATATATATATATATATATATATATATATATATATATATATATATATATATATATATATATATATATAATGTATGTACAGTATGTATGTGTGTGTATGTTTCAGCATAACTTTGAAATGCATTGAGGGAACGAATACTGTGGGGGTAAGACATCCCTGGCACCAAAGGGGGTGGGGATGGGAAAGGGGTGACAAGTAAAAATAACCAAAAACGACAGATATTAGTGTCTAATCCACAGTTTTTGAGGGTTTTAAGTCCAAGTTCAGCCACGATAGGAAGCGGGGTGAGAAGGGGCAGAAAAATTAAATGTTAAAATGACAGATATTAGTGTCTAATCCATAGTTTTCAAGGTTGCTGAGATGATTAGTGACACTCCCAAGTGCCCTTTAAGTCCAAGTTCAGCACCAATAGGAATCAGGGGTGAGAAGGGGTCAAATATAAAATACCAAAAATGCTGGGCAATGTAACTGAAGCAACTATCTTAACAGGAAAGAGAGAGGAAGTGAGAGAGTAGAGGGGTGTTGGGGGAGAGAGAGAGAGAGAGAGAGAGAGAGAGAGAGAGAGAGAGAGAGAGTGTATCGGTTGTCATTCATAGTTTTTCAGGGTTGAGCCGGGTTGGTCAGCTAGTGATATACATACATACATACATATATACATATATATATATATATATATATATATATATATATATATATATATATATATATATATATATATATATATATATATATATATATATATATATATATATATATATATATATATATATATATATATATATATATATATATATATATATATATATATATATATATATATATATATATATATATATATATATATATATATATATATATATATATATATATATATATATAAAGTTTGTTTGTTGTATTAAATCTACATATTTAAACTTTTCTTATATATATATATATATAGAGATAGAGAGAGAGAGAGAGAGAGAGAGAGAGAGAGAGAGAGAGAGAGAGAGAGAGAGAGAGAGAGAGAGATAAAATTTGTTTGTTGTATTAAATATACATTTTAAACTTTTCTTCTTTTAACATTCGTTTGCGCCGTATATTCCATTACGAGCATGGTTAAATTCTCTGCTCTTTCAACCTGATTCTCTTACGATCCCCAATGAATTTTCGTGAACTGCGGGATACTGTCCAAGTGAATGTCAGCGATATCAGTCCGACTCTCGTTACTGTTTATCTGCAAACATACATCAAATTTTTTCTTACTTGTGAAAGACAGCATGTTCTATATTTACGAGATTCAGTTACTTAATTTAAGATATATGCCAGAAATAGGCATCTAATTTAATATCTAAGAAATGGAAAGGAGGTTAAAATTTTGGTATACGAATGGTTCAATATTTTTTATTTTTATAATTATAAGTGAAAATTTTTCATTTTACTGGTTAAACTTTTTAGTAGAGAAATCTTCAAGTCAAGTAATCCTGCTGCGTGCTAATTCACATTTTCGTCTGAATGGCTTTGTAAAATTCAGCACCGATAATCCCGTCCGATTTTTTATTGATATAGTAAGCTCAGTCAATTAAAACTATTTTTTGTTATTTGTATTGCACCACCTATTTTACAGATGCATTCATTTGTTGAAGATAAAACTGATTTAGTCTTTCATGTCCATTTTATGCATGATCAAAACGACTGTGTAATTAATCCGAGGCAGTAAACTGTCTGTTGTTTAGTCTTTTGTA
Organism: Macrobrachium rosenbergii; assembly: GCF_040412425.1. Classification (NCBI taxonomy): domain Eukaryota; kingdom Metazoa; phylum Arthropoda; class Malacostraca; order Decapoda; family Palaemonidae; genus Macrobrachium; species Macrobrachium rosenbergii. The sequence continues at coordinate 2,741,241 of NC_089764.1, read as the reverse complement.
ATGTCGCAAGTCAGCCATAAGGAAACTGACGGTGGTTGGATATTAAATAATAACATACCTTTAGGCAATCCATGACTATATACAGATAAATACAGACGTATATATTTGAGAGCCAGTTAAACCTAGATCATGTTTTGCTGGCGACATAACGGCGACTTGCAACGACAAAAGAACAATTAAGAAAGCTCGATACACATTTCATGCAAGAATGTGTTCATCCCACTAAGACTTTAATAAATACAAAGTAATACCATTCCCGAGAGGACACGAAGCAGGTGGACCCACACTATAAAGAAAATTCATTTCCGCTAATTTAAAGTCAGAATGACAAGAATTAATGTCTTGCCTTATGACTCTGTTATCGCAATTCTGGAACTTTTCTTGTTTTAATATAAGTAACTCCTAAATATCACGCAATAAGATTTTTATACATAATTTGTAAAGAGAAATATACAAATTCTTTATAGGATATTAATTTTACCATGAGATGAAGAATTATAGCCAAATACTTAGAATCTCAAAAAATTGAACCTCAAGTAAAATTCGAGTTTGTTTCAACTGCGCGGTGCTTGAGGCTGTGAGGTATTCATCTAAATTTTTCCATGAAAGCCTTTGTTTCACAAGTTTCCAACGCTTGTAAAGGATAGCACGTTCGTTATAACGCGGATATCATGGGAAAGATTTTTAGATAGAGATGTACACCATCGCTACCCCCTTGTTTGAACAGATATCAACAGATCGTGAACAATATGGCTTAGGTTATATATATATATATATATATATATATATATATATATATATATATATATGTATATATGTGTGTATGTGTGTGTGTGTGTGTGTGTGTGTATATATATATGTATGTATATATGTATATATATATATATATATATATATATATATATATATATATATATATATATATATATATATATATATATATATATATATATATATATACATACACACACACACTTCTGCTATTTACCTTATTTTGATAATACTTTCAAGCTATTATCATCATTAATTAGATCTTACTTAGGATATACATTCATGTGGAAAGAGCCTAAAGGGCATTTACGCTGATAACCAAACTTTGCAAAAGAAAAAGAATATAGAATGGTTTTATCAGGAAAAGAACAGCGGTGTAAGGAATAGTAGTATAACTATAACGTAAAACAAAATTAATCAAGAATGATTCTAAATAAATTGATGAATATTACAATCTCGCCTCTCGAGATCAACAGGTTCTAAAAAAAAAAAAACATACAATTGGGCTGTAATGACTGACGAGAGGTGACAAACAAAGGAGGGAGGAGCAGAACAAAACCAAAAAGTTACCTTAAAATTAATTTATTTACAATATTTACAGTGAGTCAGGTTTGGCAAATAATCATATCATACCAATAATGAATTAACCAAAAAAATAAAGAGTCAGTTCAATAAATTCAAAATATAACAAAATGTAGCTGTTCAAGTTACTCAACCTAAAACCAATTACATTATTAACAATGAACAATTGTAAAAATTACTTTACCTTGAATCAAAATATTAACCCTATCAATTGATTCTTGAGCTACATCAGAATAAACTTACATGCAGCATAAACAAACAATATCATAAATGGTGAACAGACAGCATAAACAATCAGGTTACATCATAAATGATAAACAAATGGTATATCCATAGCAAACAGGCAGCATAAACAATTATACAATAATCAATAGCATAAACAGTAGTAAACAGGCAGCATAAACAATTATACATTAACAAACCAGCAGCAAAAATTAATAATCTTGCAGCACCAAAACATAACACCAAAACTGCATAACTCTGGGTAGCATCACCACACAAACTCAATAGAGCCATCGAAACAGCCCCAAGCTGCTTTACAGGAACACTGCAGGACAACTCCGACAGAGTCGAAACGACAACCATCTCGTCCTCAAGCACAGTGCTGACGTCCTCCTCCAGTACCGATGACCATGACAGAGCCGACACGGCAACCATCTCGTCCTCCAAGAAACGTACTGACGTCCTCCTCCAATTACAACGACCATGACAGAGCCGACACGGCAACCATCTCGTCCTCCAAGAAAACTGACGTCCTCCTCCAATTACAACGACCATGACAGAGCCGACACGGCAACCATCTCGTCCTCCAAGAAACGTACTGACGTCCTCCTCCAATTACAACGACCATGACAGAGCCGACACGGCAACCATCTCGTCTGTCCAAGAAACGTACTGACGTCCTCCTCCAATTACACCGACCATGACAGAGCCGACACGGCAACCATCTCGTCCTCCAAGAAACGTACTGACGTCCTCCTCCAATTACAACGACCATGACAGAGCCGACACGGCAACCATCTCGTCCTCCAAGAAACGTACTGACGTCCTCCTCCAATTACACCGACCATGACAGAGCCGACACGGCAACCATCTCGTCCTCCAAGAAACGTACTGACGTCCTCCTCCCAACGACCATGACAGAGCCGACACGGCAACCATCTCGTCCTCCAAGAAACGTACTGACGTCCTCCTCCAATTACAACGACCATGACAGAGCCGACACGGCAACCATCTCGTCCTCCAAGAAACGTACTGACGTCCTCCTCCAATTACAACGACCATGACAGAGCGACACGGCAACCATCTCGTCCTCCAAGAAACGTCTGACGTCCTCTCCAATTACACCGACCATGACAGAGCCGACACGGCAACCATCTCGTCCTCCAAGAAACGTACTGACGTCCTCCTCCACCCAACGACCATGACAGAGCCGACACGGCAACCATCTGTCCTCCAAGAAACGTACTGACGTCCTCCTCCAATTACAACGACCATGACAGAGCCGACACGGCAACCATCTCGTCCTCCAAGAAACGTACTGACGTCCTCCTCCAATTACAACGACCATGACAGAGCCGACACGGCAACCATCTCGTCCTCCAAGAAACGTACTGACGTCCTCCTCCAATTACAACGACCATGACTTAAACCATCTCGTCCTCCAAGAAACGTACTGACGTCCCTCCTCCAATTACAACGACCATGACAGAGCCGACACGGCAACCATCTCGTCCTCCAAGAAAAACGTACTGACGTCCTCCTCCAATTACAACGACCATGACAGAGCCGACACGGCAACCATCTCGTCCTCCAAGAAACGTACTGACGTCCTCCTCCAATTACAACGACCATGACAGAGCCGACACGGCAAACCATCTCGTCCTCCAAGAAACGTACTGACGTCCTCCTCCAATTACAACGATATGACAGAGCCGACACGGCAACCATCTCGTCCTCCAAGAAACGTACTGACGTCCTCCTCCAATTACACCGACCATGACAGAGCCGACACGGCAACCATCTCGTCCTCAAGAAACTCTCCGCTGCTCTGCTGCCAGGACCTGACTTGCAGGTACGGATACCTGCTGCTGCTACCCCAACTGACTCGCTACAAACCTGACTTGTTGCTGCTACGAACCTGACTAACTCTGTCAGAGACAACGCGACAGACATCAACTTGCCCACACAAAGAAAAACTTGAAGGTAAGGAGGCAACAACCCACCAAGGGAACAATCGGCAAACAATTGTTCCTAACAATGAGTGATGAATATTATTAGATATATACAGGAATTCAGAACATATTAGTGAACAGTACCTTGAAACATATTGGCAACCTCTTTTAAAACTGAAAGCAGTTACGTCCTTAACCAAGCAATAAAGTAATAAACGCATCATGTTAAAACAACGTTATTATTATTATTATTATTATTATTATTATTATTATTATTATTATTATTATTATTATTATTATTATTATCCAAGTTGCAACCCTACTTCAAAAGCTAGAATACTACAATTCCAAGGGCTCCAATAGTAAAAGCAGTCTTGTACAGAGAAAAATAACTAAGATGAAGTAATTATACTATAAAATAAGAAACATATGAAACTACTGGCAAAAAATAAATAAACAACCCAACCTGACTTTATAAAGTTCCAACGATTCAGAAGTATGGCTGAACGTACTTCAGTAATATGGTTACAGTTTAAATTAAACTTCTAGAAAACGATATGCTACTTTACTTTCAGTTAGTAAAGAACTTCACAAAATAAAAGGTATGACTGCTAGAATTAACTAAGCGTCTACTAGTATATGGGGTGGGGTGTAGTGTGGAAAGATGTGACTTTAAAGAATGACCATCGTTATAAAATATATAAAATATAAGAAATTCACCGAACGACGGTGACATAAATTATTGCTGAAATCTGGAATAGACAAAGTAATAGAACTCAAGATTTAAACCGACAATTGAAGATCAGATTCAGCTGCTGAGAACCACACCAGAAATTCTCATTTCGTCTGGAAGACTAAGATCATACGAGGAAGCAAACATAGGAGATAAATTCTAAATTATTATCACTACCATCAAAAGAATCGTTTAGACACTTTTTTTCACTACAGTTTCCCATACCTATTATTTCTCCTTCATTCTGAAACTCCAGTCCTTTGAAAATCCTCACTTTACAATGAATCTTTCACACGAAGGTTCAAATTTCATCCCGGTAATGGCATCTTGCAATATAAAAGCAAAAGAAATCGTTAACATTAACCCAAGTTCTTTATGACGACGATAACGGCATCGATGAGAGCGCTGGGATTCAGGATTTCCTCTTCCAACAGCTCTCGAATGTTGTTCCTGAATGTCTTGTCCATCATCTATTGCTTCCTTTATGAATCGTTCTTCTTATCTCTATCTCTCTCTTACATCCCTCCATAAAGCCAGTCTGTGTGTTTCATGAACCTTGTTCGTTCTCTTCCGCTCGCCCTTCTTGGGTCTTTAGCCTATTTCTTTCGGCCTTTTCAAACTTTCTGTCTTCCTTTCTGTTTAATTTGCTATGCTGAAATAGTTTGTCCTCAGAGTACAGACTGCTTATTCCTCCTCATATTCCCGTAGAGGAAGTGAGCAAAAATTATTCAGTTCAGATAAATTAAGTCAGTCTGCTTCATAACTTCATGTAATTCTTAGTGATTTATACTTTACAGGTTGTTTTAATGCCTTCCGAAAATGGAAAAATGCTAATATAGCAATGTATTATAATCCTAACTGTTACAGATACTTCCAAGAAATGAAAAAAAGAAATGTGTTAACAGAACTTGTTAATTATAATTCCCAAAGGTATGAGTAATCCTCTACGGAAAGGGAATTTGAAATTAGGTGGTATTCGGGACATCCTTTTCACGATTATAAGAGACACGTCTGTATAAGTGATGCAGGAGCTTTATATATATATATATATATATATATATATATATATATATATATATATATATATATATATATATATATATATATATATATATATATATATATATATATATATATATATTATATACACACACACACACACACACACATATATATATATATATATATATATATATATATATATATATATATATATATATATATATATATATATATATATATATATATATATATGTGTGTGTGTGTGTGTGTGTGTGTGTGTGTGTATCTCTCTCTCTCTCTCTCTCTCTCTCTCTATATATATATATATATATATATATATATATATATATATATATATATATATATATATATATATATATATATATATATATATACACACACACAGAGATAAACACATACACACACACACACACACACACATATATATATATATATATATATATATATATATATATATATATATATATATATATATGTGTATATGTGTGTGTGTGTGTGTGTGTGTCGCTAATATTTATTGTTTCCACCATCATAATTTGATTATCAAGTACAGTTTTAGAATTGTTAACAATCTCATACAGAATACTATAAAGTAAAATACATTTAAATTTTCTACAGTCGAGCAGCTTTTGAAATTATTTGAGGTCTTAGCCAAAGATGCACCTGCCATCCCCACCTCGAGCCTCAGAAACATGTCTGTGTCCCAAAATCCCAGACTGGGACATTAAACCAACAAACGTCTGATGGCCAAGAGACCGAAGCAGTTGTCATAAAATGGTTGAAGATATCAGCCATCAAGCATTTATGAGGTAGGCCAGTGCACCATATTCGTAATCGGTATAGTTCCGTCTTCCATTATCTTTGCATGTTTCCATAACTGATCTCCGAATAGCAAGGTAAGGGCCAATGCAGAGAAGAGAATATACTCTTGGTGGTAATTCAGTTCCTACTTGCTTTGCTAACTTGCCTATCTCTTCTTACCTCATATTCAGAAACCCTTCAGCATTTTATTTGCATTTCTTTACATCTAATTATTAATATCCCTCTAAATGTCATAAAAACCAATATATTCGTCGAGATAACGGCGGAAAATGAACGCAGAGCGTTTGTGCATTACAGAAAATTTATATAATTACCATTTTTAAGGCTAACAGTTTTCTTTATTAGCCTTCAATATTCAGCATAAGTCAACAATAACACTTAAAGGATGCAAATGGAAGCGGACATTAACAATGAAACTCTGTATTATAAACCCTAAATCTGACATCCTTACTGCATAGGTAAAATTTGCATCTTAATCATCGAAGGGTTACAATTAAAGTGAACACATCTTTTCCTCGCCATACTTACTTTTCTATTATCTAAACATTTTTAAAATTAAACTTCTGGTAGTTTCAGTGGCTATTAATCCTATTCCTTTAGGACCAGCATACTGAAATTAATTGAAAAAAATACAATAATGAAGAATCACAGTTTTTTAGTAGGACCGTATTATCAGTTTTCAGAAAGACAAAGACTTCAGAAGATTTTCGCCAGTAGAACCTGATATATATATATATATATATATATATATATATATATATATATATATATATATATATATATATATATATATATATATATATATATATATATATATATATATATATATATATATATATATATGTATATGTATATGTATACACACACTAGCTGACCAACCTGGCGCTGCCCATAAAAACTCTGAATGACATTTGATAAACTTAACCTCTCTCTCTCTCCCTCTTTCTCCTCCCTAACACCCCTTCTTCTCTCATTTCTTCTCCTCTCACTCTCTTTATCTCTCTCTCCCAACACACCTATTCACTATTATAGAATTAAATAACCTAAGGCCGTGTATTCACAATCAAGTTTACCTGTCATCCTCTGTCAGTTCATCAAAACTGCCGTTAAAACTTACGTGTAGACAACAGTTGGTGCATGGAGACATTCCACTCGCCAGAACAAATGAACTGATGATATTACCTAAATACCTTCCAACCAACTGACAAGTAAGCACCAGTTTCGTGGCAGTTTGCTGCTGTATTTCATCTGGGCAGCATCTCAGATTCTGTGATCAGAATATGAATAAATTATGAATAGGCATTATTCATTTCACTGTTAGACCCTCCAACGCTATATTTAGGCTGTTATAAGTCCAAAACATACATTAAAAATCTAAAACAATATTTCCATGTGATGCAGACAATTTGGTGTAGGCCTAGGCCAATGATGTCTTTTTATGATATGTGTTCCTATAATGAAAGTAAATTTCGCTCTCCAATCATAAAAAACTGAACCAACCCCTCAGTTCTAATTTAAACTCATTTATTAATATTGCATGAGAATTGAAGTCTTTTCTAATAAGAAATATTAGGTCTATAGTCTGTTACGCCTTTTTTACTTCTTTCCTATTATTAGGTGAACTGCTGCATCATATTAAGAAATATAGTTGCAAAACACTTTCCTAAATAGCTAACTTCAACTTGTGATACATATTTTTTATATTGGTTTTATGGACGTTTTTAACATAACATAATAAATTACAAGTCATTGTCTTTACAATGACATCAAATTCCTTAACGTAGAATTGTGTACAATGTTGGACGTATGGCATCTATAAATTTAGTCGATTCGTACAATAACATAATCATGAATCAAATTAAAATCTTTCCCTTCTTGGAGGGATGTTAGGCAATCGATTATTTATTATTTTGAATAATTACATTTTGATAAAAGATAGAAATGAATATATATAACTCTAACATATAATCACAAACAATAATCTTATTTTCCTAAATGATGGGAATACTATTCCCTACTATGAATCATCAGCAAAAGGTATGAATTGATGTGTTGTGTAAGGATTGGGCACTTCGAGCTACTCGAAGTACAGTAGTTGCCATTTCTTAATTTAATTCCTATTTGCATCTAATACATTTACCCTCCAAGTGTCTTTCGGAAAAGATTTCCTGTAAAGTTTTAATCGAAAATTTTCAGTCAATATCTTCCAGGTAATCAGTGCCAAGCAATGTGAAAGTGAAAAGAAACTTATCTTCCATATGTAGTGAAGTGTTTTGCCAATTCACATGATAATTAATTCCAATCGTCACCTGATTGAGTGTCCAAGGTAATATTTCAATTATTCCAGACCTCATTTAAACCGGCTTTATAACGAAATACGTCACTTTAACATCACACAGCAGTCACAATAGCAAGTTTCGAAGGTATAAACGAAGAAGAAACTAACGAATTAAAGAGGAAATTCGCATTATCGGGCTACCATAGTCTGAGGGTTTGCAGTGGGAGGAGTTTAATGACATCACCAGAAAACTTGGAGCTTTTCATCCAAGCTAATCATGACTCCAAGAACGTTACTGAAGAAAAGGTGGACTAAAAACGAAAATTCCATTTGTTTTTTCTGTGTTTGTTTGTGAGTGTAAGGTCTGACTGGTGTGGTGGTAGAAACTATATTTTCAATTACAGTGCTTTATGACTGAATAAGCGTAACTCTAATACAGTCAAACACATCTACTTAATTTTTTGGATGTACTAAACTAATTATAGGGTTTGCAGTGGGAGGAGTTTAATGAAATCATATGTTTAACAGCACCTGGAAAAAAGGTGGAGCGTCAGGTGAAAATTGAGGATAAACCCAAAAAACTGCAGGAAAAAGTGACGTAAAAACGAAAGTTTTATTTGTTTTGTCTGTATGTCTGTCAAGGGTAGGGGTGTGATTTTGTGTTGTAAACCTTTCCGGGGTGACATAGAGGCAGTGTGCAAAATTTTGTCTGGGTCTGTCAAGAGGTTCTGGATTTCTGATTTCTATAGTGGACAAACAAATATACAAACACACACACACTTATATATATATATATATATATATATATATATATATATATATATATATATATATATATATATATATATATATATATATATATATATATATATATATATATATATATATAGAAATCATCAACACACATACGTGTGGAACAGAAATAAATTTCTGACTCACGTCAGGATCGAACCCAGGTCTCTCAGGTAGCAAGGGCGTTATCCACTTATATACAAGTCTAAAAGAAGTTGGAACCTGAGAGCAACTGCATATACCTGGGCAAGCTAACTGCTTGCATATGAGTTTTCCCAACTTCCCGATCAGCAATGACCCAATAGACAACATTTCATTCGAATTATCCCTTCTGGAGTGAATAAGATAGAAATCATCAACACACAATCACGTGTGGAACATAAATAAATTTCTGACTCACGTCGGGATCGAACCCAGGTCTCTCAGGTGGAAAGCAAGGCGTTATCCACTGGGCCATATAGTTGGAACCTGAGAGCAACTAGGAATTACCTGGGCAAGCTAACTGTTTGCATATATAGTTTTCCCCCAACTTCCTGACTCAGCAATGACCCAATAGACAACATTTATTATATCCCTTCTGAGTGAATAAGATAGAAATCATATATATGGAACAGAAATAAATTTCTGACTCATGTCGGGATCGAACCCATATCTCAGGTGGAAAGCAAGGGCGTTATCCACTATAAGTCTAAAAGAAGTTGGAATCTGAGAGCAACTAGGAATTACCTGGGCAAGCTTTCCACCTGAGAGACCTGGGTTCGATACGTGAGTCAGAAATTTATTTCGTTATGATGGAGATACTCTCGAGTAGCGTGAATTTGATATTAAACGACATAGCTTCATGATTGTATATAAATCATGGTGTGATAAAAAATTTCATAATAAGAGCTGCGTGTTCCAAACGCACCAACGAACTATCATGGCGGAGGTGGGTCATTGCCGAGGCTATACAATTTCCCCGCTCACGACGGAAAAAAGTACAGCAGACTCGGTAATGATTTATACCTCTCTTTGATGGCGCTGGTGGTAACGTCCACTGGATGAATGGGTCCATGTCAAGGGTTCGCGTCCCAGTGGTACCTGTTCATTTATCACTTATATAAATTCCCTTCGGTGATAATTCTCCATCGGAGATATATATTTGATATTAAACGACATTTGTAGCTTCATGATTGTATATAAATCATGATAAAAATTTATAATAAGAGCTGCGTGTTCCAAATATACCAACGAACTATCATGTCGGAGGTGGGTATATATATTTCCCCGCTCACGACGGGAAAAAAACATACAGCAGATAATGATTTATACCTCTCTTGATATGGTAACGCCCACTGGATGAATGGGTCCATATATAGTGGTACCTGTTCATTTATCATATATAAATTCCCCTTCGGTGATAATTCTCCATATATATAGGTAGCGTGAATTTGATATTAAACGACATAGCTTCATGATTGTATATAAATCATGATAAAAATTTCATAATAAGATATGTTCCAAATACCAACGAACTATCATGGCGGATATCATTGCCGATATAAGTACAATTTCCCGCCACGACGGAAAATAGTACAGCAGACTCGGTAATGATTTATACCTCTCTTGATGGCGCGGTGGTAACGTCCACTGGAGTCGTTGAATGGGTCCATGTCAAGGGTTCGTGTCCCAGTGGTATGTTCATTTATCACTTATATAAATTCCCCTTCGGTGATAATTCTCCATCGGAGATATCGAGGTATGAATTTGATATTAAACGACATTTGTAGCTTCATGATTGTATATAAATCACGGTGTATAAAAATATAATAAGAGCTGCGTGTTCCAAACGTACCAACGAACTATCATGGCGGAGGTGGGTATTATATACATATTTCGCCACGACGGAAAAACAGTACAGCAGACTATAATGATTTATACCTATGATATATGGTAACGCCCACTGGAGTCGTTGAATGGGTCCATGTCTAGGGTTCGCGTCCCAGTGGTACCTGCATTTATCACTTATATCCCCTTCAGTGATATTCTATCGGAGATATAGGTAGCGTGAATTTGATATTAAACGACATTTGTAGCTTCATGATTGTATATAAATCACGGTGTGATAAATATATATATATATATATATATATATATATATATATATATATATATATATATATATATATATATATATATATATATATGTGTGTCTGTGTGTATGTTTTTGCGTGTGTATGCATTTCTTTTATATCAGTGCGCTTCTAACTATTATAATTTTGAGAGGTGTTAGACTTTCTGTGAAACTAGCGATATCGTCGGACTAAAAAAAACAATTTTCATATTGTTATATTTTTCAACTAAGTGTATTATTCCCAATCATCTCGTATCCTTTTACCCTTATTTTCATTATTTCCATTTGATTTAGAGTGTTGTGATGGAACTTTCTGTTTACGCACATCCTTTTTTTATGCTTGCTTGCTGTGTTGCATTAAACAGCACTAAATTTTTAAACGTAGCTTGCTGACTGATTAGCTGGATCTCTCTGTTCCATGGCAATTAAGATTATTATTGCTCTTATCTCACCATTCCTATAATTACCTATATTTCCAGCATTCTTATTACTCTCCTTCAGAGGAGTCCAAAGCTCGTTATCTCGGGATCTATCCTCATTAGAAATATAACTTCCAGGGATAAGCTCACTTGTTTTCCCCATGAGCTTTGTCTGTTTTTCTTAATTTTGCCTTGCACAATATTATTTACTGGCGTAATTATGGTAAACAAAATTTTCTTATTGTATATTTTAATTAGTCTGTTATGAATAATCATTTCATTATCTACTGATTTGGAATGTATTTTTTTTTTATAAAACTTTGTCTGATTTCGTTGTATATATCTTTTATACAACTCCATACATTTCTTAACGTATTTTCATTTTCTAATTACTGACGTGCATTTGTAAAGTATGACACTGCTATTTTATTAGAATCGGTTGTTAATTCCACAACTATACTTTCGTAAAAAGTCAACACATTTGCATCTCAGCAAAGAGAACTCACGTGGTTTAGGTATTATAATACATAAACTAACAATACAATTTCAGTTCCAGAGGTCCCTTATTCCTCGTACCTTTGAGCTGTGGAACAGCCTCCCAGAGAATGTCGAGCAACTGGAACTTCAGAAGTTCAAGCGAAAATGCAATGCATTACTACCCTAGTACTGTTCTTGCATTTTGATACATTTTTATCTACTTATCTATTCATTTTTTTTTTTGTAAGTGGTATCCCTTCTCTCTGAATTTCCCATTACTTCCTCTTACTTCTTCCTAATGAACACCATATTCTTTGGAAGCTTGAATCTTAAGTCAATGGCCCCTGTGGGCTTGTTCCATATGAATAGGTTTCATCTACTGAATAATAATAATAATAATAATAATAATAATAATAATAATAATAATAATAATAATAATAATAATAATAATAATAATAATTTTGTTAGTCTGTTTTCATACCAGTTAAAATAAGTGTGGAGTGGATATAATTCAGTTATGGCCCAAAAGTAAAGTTTCTTTGCTTAACCATTCTTAATTTATTGTACTTCAAAATTCGTTTAATTTGCCATCCACCTTTAATTTTGTCAACTGAAGTTTTCCTCAATAAAAGTCAGCTTCTGTATCTCACAAACTGTCTTCTACTGTTGCATAAATAAAATATGGGTTTCATTGAGCCTTGCAAAGTCTGTTATGAAGTTTTCGTCAGTTTTGCCAAGTTATTTGTTTTATGAAGGTAAAATTCTGAGGCTGATGTGCAAGAAAGTGCGGGAGGAAATGCCAGAGGTGTCATCATTGTTAATCTTGATATTATGGGTACAAAAATCACTATAATCCATTTGTTTTACATTTTGAAACATTTCTATGTGAGCTAACCTTAAAATCGCTCATATTTTTCAGTTGAAGTGCTTGATCCCCAGTTACAAAACATCTTTGTTCTTATTTTTTAAGTATTCTGTGACGAACATGATCATTCTTTATGTATTAGATCGCCTTCCTTTCTTCATTTATTTCTGCCCAGACATCTTTCCACATAGTTATGAATATATATGCGTTAACGTAACAATGCATATATTTCATAAATGAAAATGCAATAACATTCCACACTGATAAATAAAGACGAATAGGTCATATGCCTAAGTCGTTATATATCTCACCCCTTGAGCATCCAATGTCCCATGGAGTCTGGCTCCAGTCACTGCAGATGATTATTATGCGAGTCCTGGGCGCTTTATTTTGCAAGAATTTCGTTATGACCATGTATGAAATTCTCTCTCTCTCTCTCTCTCTCTCTCTCTCTCTCTCTCTCAAACAGAACATTAAGAAATATTTCTTGGTCAATTTATTTTAGAAAATACATCTTTATGGATTTAGGATTCACTGAAATAATCTATTTCTTTTAGGGGGTGAACGCCTCAAGTGGCTTCGGAAAATAATGGAAGTAAATGCAGATGATCGACACTGGTAACACACTCTCCTAAAAATATTCTCCCTCTGCCGAACATCAAGAAATATTTTCCTACCAATTTATTCTAAAAAAATACACACTGAATAATTTGAATCTCAGTATAATCCTTTAATTCCCATGAGGGAAAACGCCCCCATTGGATTTGGAACATAATGGAAGCAAATACGGATGATCACCATTGGTAACAAACTCACAATAGGACGAGAAATATATAATGTATTTCTCTTTTTCTCCTCATTTGCAAGACATATCGCCCTGGGGCATAGACCATAAGTATTTTGCATCTAATGTATATCAGTAGATATCATATATCAGTCAGGAAAAGAGACAGAATCCTTTTCTTAGATGTTCTTAGAACTGATATAAGCTTCTCGAAGCCAGTTTTATCTTCGCACTAGTAAACAGCTTTCCAGATACAAGCAGAGGTATCAAAAATACCTTCTGATGTCTTTTAAGTTGATATAATTGCTGGTGAAAATGTTAGTATCCTTTGCTACCAGAAAATGTGCTGTAGCCTTAATGAAATGGAAGTTAGTGTTGGTTTACAAGTTGGTATTGGTATACCACCGTTTATTTCTCCAAATGCATGAGTAATTTTGTATTCCCAGCTTGTAATGCAAGTGAATCAACGATAAATGCCCATCATACTAAGCAAATTTTGGTGAAAGATTAAGGCAATGGAAGCCCTTGCATAATTTCCATAAAATGAAATTATGAAAGACTAAAAGATATTATTTGCTCGAACTACTTCATTCAACATGGTGCGGTGGCTTGAGGTAAAAGGTCAGTGTTCCAGTAAGAGATAAACATGACCACCATGAAGCCAGTTTGCCGAGGTAGAAAAAAAGGAAAACAAATTTGCGAGGAATCACAGTCCCAAAAAGAAACGCTGGGGTGAAATAAATTAATTGGGGTGAGGGGAGAAATCTCATCAGAAGCCTTGTATTTTCATAAAGGATCTAATTTTTCAAAAAAATATTTTAAGTATCAAATTGTCTAAGAGGGTAAATATAAATACATTAGGAATGAATGCTATTGAGTGCATGATTTAGAGTAATTTCATAAAATTCTTGAAATAACTTACAGTTATGTATTGTTTTATTTGCTTTTCTACCGTGGAAATGGGAAAGCAGGTTATATATAAATGCTGTTCCAAAGCTTTAAAGACCTAGCGAAGAAAACAAAGCAAAACATTAATAAGCTGCTCATCCCGTAGTGCTCTGAATATCAGCTACGCATATTTCACATATGAAGGAGTGTACAGTTATAGACCGTATTTAAAAGGAGATTTATTTCTGACGTCAAGTAAGAAAATGAATAAATAGTTTGATTTACGGCATATGTAAATATCTTAGCTTGTTCAAATATATAAATTCAGGTTCCCACAAACAGCCATACTCTTAAAAAAAAAAAAAAAGAGAGGAAGGTGTGTAAAGATATGGCAAAATTATATAGGTGTGAAGTATTTCCCTCTTATTAGAGCGTAAATTGCTGAAGAACAAATGCATTATTTATTTAAGTAAGTTGATCTGTATGTTTGTACTAAGCATAATGAATAATAGTGTGAATATATGCAGGATATTCTTTGCTCGATTGTTTCTTCCCAGTTACAGGATTATAGGTAATTATTTCCTATTAAGTGGCTTAATATTACGTTTTCACCAAAAAAAAAAAAAAAAAAATCTTCCAGTTTCTTCCATATATAATTAATATTCATTTCTTTTAAATTCTTTATTTCTCTGTGGTATCTATAGGAGAAACATGTCAAACTTTACTCCGTCTGTCAGGAATAACCATATTCCTTTGTTAGTTCTGCTGTCATTCAACTCAAGAGGCCTCAGCCATGTCCCGAAAGAGAGTTCTCTGCTCTCCTTGCTGTGAACCTGAGCATGTATAAGGAATTTCGTAAACCCATCGTTTTATTGGTTTCATGTCCAGCCGCATTTTTATGTGACCCCATTTCGAGCTGAAACTTAAAAAGAACCTGAATATACCCTGGTGCCTCCTGCCTTCCATTGCGAAGGAATTGTGTTCCTCGCAAGGCAGAAATAATCTTAAAGTAATTTCTTCCCAACACGAACTTGGGTGGCGTTACTGAACAAAGCTCCCGCTATTAAACGTGGCCCAAACAACCGGCCAGAGAGAAGGAAATTGCATTTTTAATTAAAATACAACCGCGGTTTTGTGATACGTGTCCATAATATCTATTCCCCTGCCTTTTTTTACAAGTCACCTGTTTCACATTTTTTCCCTCAAACAGCAAACAGGTTTCGGAACGTACAAAAATTGTTTTAATCATCAAAAACAGGGAAAATTGTGCTGTTACGGGAGGCTGTAATGCATTAAGGTTTTGTTTGTTTAATTATGAAAGCGATCTAGTGAAATGCGATCGGTTTCCGATATATTTTGAATAATATATAAAAACTAACGTTTCTGAAAAGTCAGGGAACGACCAGCTCTATATGTATGTATGTATAGATATGTATATGCGCGTATGTATATATATATGTATATATATATATATATATATATATATATATATATATATATATATATATGTGTGTGTGTGTGTGTGTGTGTGTGTGTGTGTGTGTGTGTGTGTGTGTGTGTGTTATGTTGTGTGTCTTCAGAATGATAGACCCTAAGACGTTATTGATATAGAATGCTTAATTATATATGCAATGTTTAATAAAATATATATATATATATACTTTTAAGCACTGCAAGTTTGAAAACTATCTTACAACTTTGTTTTCAAAGCAGAACTTGAAGACCTGGTAAAATTCAAGCTCTAGAAAGTTGGTGAGGAAAATGGAGTTCACTCTCGGTTCAAAGAGTTATAAAGTACTTTTGAACACAAAGTTTTCTGCTTTTCATAATTTGTTGATTTTATGAAGGTTAGACACCTTTATATAACGTGCATATAAAGGGTAAAACCAATTTTTTTACTAGTTTCTTCTCCTAGATCACACCGAGGTCCGGGTTCATTGGCTGGATAAAACATGTTCTATTTAATAAAATTTGTCTTTTTCAAATAATAAGGGGTTAAAGTGGGTCGAAGCCTATTTCCTAAGCAAAATATCTTAATCTGACATTTGCTAAGGATACTAATGATGGTGGCGAGGGAAGGGAAAATGAAGTGACGTAATGCCAAAGCTACAGTATGTTATACAATGATAAGAAAAAACGTGCATTTATCAACATAGTTTTTTAGACTATTTTGTGTCACCTCGTGGAAACACTTTCAGCTGGTTCTTATCGCAGCGTTTTTGGAAATAGTTTAATCCCCTCTTATTACATATAGCTAGTAGCAGTTTCATGCCTGTTATTAAATTGTTTACGGTTTTCACGCATATAAATTTCGATTCTTATTTTATACGCAGAGGACATTGTCGTACATCGATGCAAACAAAAAATTAGCTGTTCCAGCACATTCTAGATAAAGCTGACCCACAGCCTTTTACAAACATGCATGTTCCACCACAGCCAACCACCATGGGGACGGCACTGTCCTCAGCTCGAAATCTCGTCCTTTATATCATTCTCTGCTTACAACCTCTTCTTCACTCTTTCTCTCTTCAGTGAAAAATAAAACAAGCAGCCATTAATCTTAAAATCCACAACACGGACAGAATACTTTGAACCGTATAAGGAGAACAGATACAGACAACCAAACCAAACATTCGGCGCTCAAACATTTTCTTGGCCAGTTTATTACTTCTGTAGATTCAGGGGAGATCAGTGCTGATGAGGCGAGAATGCACAGCTATAACTTATTCCCGTTAGTCTGTTATGAAGATCACTTCGTATTTCATAAAGTTAGACGTTATTACTAGCAATACCTTCCCGATTCGCGTTTATTAAACTTATAAAGATTATCACTGCCATGCATGCTGTTTACCAAAAGAGACGGTAGTGAAGATAAAGATCATTCAAGAAAATAAAAAAAGAAGGGAGGATCTGAAGAAAACTGAACATTTATTACCTGATGAAATATTATGGCTGACAAACCATAATCTATATATGACAAAGAGACATAAAAAGAAAAGCTTTCATCAACTTTAAGGGTTAAAGAGAATTTAAATAATCCAAGAATATATAGCGGAAGAAGAGCTGATAGTGGCTATTCTTATTACCTCCCATTAATTGTTAGTGTCATTAAATCTATTCTCGAGCTAGATTTCGTACGGCAATTCATACCAAATTAAATTATATATTAAATTTATATATATATATATATATATATATATATATATATATATATATATATAATCAGAAAGTGTTCTGATTGTATATGAATGTGATGTGATAAATGTCATATATATATATATATATATATATATATATATATATATATATATATATATATATGTGTGTGTGTGTGTGTGTGTGTGTGTGTGTGTGTGTGTATATATATATATATATATATATATATATATATATATATATATATATATATATATATATATATATATACGATGTTGATGTTTCTCTGTCTCAATACACGTCTTGCAAATACTACCCTACAGGTGGTATTTCAACTTCTGCATAAAACCGAGAAAAGCAAAGCACTTCTTTAATGATATCTGAGTTAAATCCAGGTGTCTAGAGTCCCACGCCAAGAGGTTTGAGGTGTATGCGAATAAAGGGAACACCGGAGAAGTATGTGAGGTTGGTCCAAGATATGTATGAAGGAGCAAAAACGCAGATTAGAAGCAGTGCAGGGTTAACTGAATGGATACCAGTAAGAGTTGGTTTACATCAGGGATCTGCTATAAGTCCATATCTTTTTAACTTGATAATGGATGTGCTATCTCAAGGAATAAGAGATCAATCCGCTTCGTGCATGTTGTTTGTTGATGACATCATGTTATGTAGCACCAACAGAGGGGTGGTGGAGTCAAAACTAGAGCAATTGAGGAAGGCACTGGAAGACAAAGAATTAAAGATCAGTGGGAAGAAGACGGAATACCTAAGTTTTAATGAAGATCAACACTTCGAGATTAGTATGGAAGGGACAAGGTTGAACCAAGTAGGAAAATTTAGGTATCTTTTTTCAACAGTAGCTGTTGATGGAAATTTGGATGTAGAAATAACACACAGAATACAGGCTGGACGAGAAAGAAAATTTGACCACAGAATCAACATAAAGAAAAAATGTATCAGGTGTCTTAATAATAATAATAAGCTTTATTCCAATATTTACATTTATTATTACAATAAATACAAATTACATTGTAGTTTACATTTAAACCCAGAATCATTATAAAACATAAAAATAGATTTACTTTTAAACTTTTGGAACAATAAAAAAGGAAAAGGTGTATAAAAGTAATTAAAACATTGAAAATTTTGCATAAAAATAGAATCTTTTATATTAGTACTTGACTCAATAAAATACTTAAATTGATAAAATATTTGCTATAAAAGTTACAGCATATCTCTCCATAATATTAAAATTATGATGATTATAACATTTTGATTTCAAAATTGCTTATGAATTACAGGTACTTATAAAACTAGAGTTATGAACATTTATCTTAAAATAGAATCTAAAATTTATAAATAGTCTGCTAAAATGGAGTAAAAGTGTAAAAGAGCTCAATTAAAATATATATAAAGTTTTCTATAAAATTTATTTGGACAATAGATACTTTTTCAAATTCAGTTTAAAAGAGTTAATATTAGTTAATGTGTTTGTTCCACACTGATAACAAAAAATGGTCATCATTAAATCTAGTTTGTCTGTTACACCTATCTCAACTCTTATTAGATTCATGGTGGAATTAGATTATGTAAAAAAATTAAATTGAATAAGAGGTCATACTTCTTGCTTTCCATCTACTAAAGTCGCTGCAGAACTAGTTGTCGAGCCCCAGATCTTTAAACAGTAGTCAAGAAGCAAGAGGCCTATCAAATCGGGAAAGTACCATTTACCTTCCTACAAACTTCATCTATATGACTGTCAAATAGCATATACTGGTCAAAATATACCCCAAGATTTTTTATTTAATGCTTTTCTCAATTGCAAATCCATTGAAATTTATTTTTGTGTCTTCAGGAATTTGGGATATGAACTGCCTAGAGCCAATAAATATACATTTAGTTTTAGATTCATTAATATTTAATCCATTAATTTGAAAATAACATCTCGCCATTTCTAATATTCTTTCTGCTCTTACTATCAAGTTATTTAGTTCATTTATAGTTCAGTCATTAGAAGTTGACTGTCATCTGCAAATTGAACCAAGATGCAGTCTCGTACAGCAGTAGCCATATCATTTATATAAATTAGGAAAAGTAGGTGCAAGATAGATCCCTGTGGAACTCCAATTCTACTGGTTTGGGGAGGATATAACATCGCCTAATCTCACTGACTGGTAACGATTTTCTAGATAGCTTTTAAACCAGAGAGGGTAAATTTTTAATTGTGTACATTTATGAAGTAAATATTGTGGAAAGCTTTGAAAGATCAATAGAATAAGTAAAGATATCTTTTTTGTCGTCGATATTTCTGTAAATAGTTTCTGTAACTTTCAATAACGCAGTTTCAGTAGAGAGATGAGACCTAAATCCATGTTGAGTGTGAGACAGTAAATCATTTTCCTCAAGATATATTTTATGAGTTGAATTGACACAGTCTTTTCTAGAATTTTAGATATGATGGGCAAGAGTGATATTGGTCTGTAATTCTCCACATTATCTGCATCACCACTCTTAAAAAGGGCAGATATACTTGAGCATAAACATGACCGGTAAAAAGCGCAAGAGAAGAAATTGGATGGGGTGGAGAAAATGCTCAGGTGGAAGCTGTCAAAAATTAAAGAATAAGAGGAAAAAAGTCGTAGAACGACCCCACATGATGAGAAGGGATGAAGTAAAGGAGGTGCAGAGGTGCTTTGGTGGAGAAAGAAGAGAAGCGAAGGTGGATGGAAGTTAAAGAAGACCTGAGAGATAAACAATTGTCAGAGGACGCTGTGTTTGACCGAGCCAGGTTGTCAAAAACGTCGACCCCACATAGAAGTGGGAAAAGGTGCAGAGAAAGAAGAATACTTCATATTAATTCAATAATAAAAAGGTCGTAATTTAGGCCACAAAGTCTCATGAAAATAGGAATTTGCCAAGAAAATTAGGGAAAATGCATGAACGTATTTTGGTCAGTTTAGTGCACTAATAAAACCATACATTAACTTGAAAAGCATGGTGTAGAAAATCCTTCAGTAAATGTAATTTGCTCCTTTGTTCTTTACCGAGAATCCTTTTAATTTTTCTCATGCTTGTCAAAGTGACATGCAAATTATGTAAATAATTAAAACTTTACGCTTACTAAAAGAAATCATATCAGCAAACGTTTAACACGGAAACTTTTTACGCAGCTTTCAATTAATTTTACTCTTATGGTTTTTCCACTCTGTTTACCAACAATATATTCTTTATTCGTATCGTTACTATGCTTATCATCATATTCAAATTTGTTACAAAAGCCTTCAAGATGAAAAAATAACTTCTCTTTCCTTAGTTAGTCCTTCTTTCATGAGGTCATTTTACCTTGATTTTAGATGCGATGGTATTTGTTGGTATTTCATAATTATTTATGAAATTGTTCATCCATACAAGACCTTGAAATATATTCGAAAATGAGGATCACAGGAACCGAGGCTAATAAGAGAAGGTTTGCCATTTCTCTTCGTGCATTCGAGAGAGAAGTAGAATTTCAGATCTAATAGTATTTGTTTTCTATTACATTATGATTTACTTAATCGACCTTTGAAATATACTCCAAAATAAGAATCACAGGGGCCGAGGCTGATAAGACGCGGCTTGGTATACGAGACAGAAGCATCATTTTGAGATCTAATAGTATTTGTTTCATGTTAACATTACTAATTACATAATCAACCTTTGAAATATATTTCAAAATAAAATTTAGAGGAACAGACACTGATAATAAGGTGCTTGTCATTCCTCATCTTTTATTCGAGACAGGTAGAATGCTCCCGATGTGGGAGGCAAAATTTCTATTTTCCTCGGCGGTTTTCTCTCCTCGATAGAAGTAGTTTATAGTACACGAAATGGCCCATGTTTTGATACCCCATGAGAGCGAGATATCATGGCATCCAGATAAAAGCATATTTATGCTTTTCCTATAAAGGAAAAGATGTTCATGGCGGGGACCATCTGGGAATATTCCCAAACGATCGTATATAATCCTTCTAATGACCCCGGCCGTTATTCCTTTTTGCCTCAGCTATCCAGAGGTTTATCTTCAAAGATATTTTTAACATTATAAACATAATTTGGGTTACAAAAAATATTCAAAAGCGCTCTTGCGTAAGCACAGGCGCACACACGAAGATTATGAAATGTTGAAGACAGTGGTTTTTCTTCATCGTAAAAACTTAAGTTCTAAATATAAAGTTTTTCTCCCCCATAATTATATCCTCGATAGTTCATTTTCCAGATTTTACTTACTACAGACGCCTTTTGTTTTTCGTATTCTTCGAAAGTCAGACTGCCTTTCTTTATTATCATTGCTGTTCTTTGCCTTTTTATTGCATATGTCGTCTTCTTTTCTGAACACAGGTTTGGTATTGCTTCTAATCCTTACCATCTGTAAAATCCGGCCACTCATGTCTTCCCTATGCTTTATACTCCCACAACTCTTCACTCTTCTCCAGCCTCCTTCTTATTGTTCTCCCCAAGAAGTCTCGGGGCTTTCAGCTCTTCTGGTGAACACAGGAGTAGCAGCAACTTTATTCTCCGGACATGCCCAAACCATATCCATCAGACCTTCATCGTCATTTCATCTGCATTTCGTGCTTCCTTAATTTCCCTGATGGTATCATTTCTCAATCTACCACGTCATTTGACCCCAATATTCTTCAAACCTTATTCTTTAATCAACAAAATATCATACATATCGATTCAACATCATTGTACGATTTATTTCTGTTAGGTGTTATAGATAGTACTAATACATGATCTTATTATCATACAGGATTTAAGTTTTTCTGATTTCCAACCCTTACCTAAACTTTTTTAATTGCTATTAATAGTCATTCATTAAATTTAAATTCAATTCCCTATTTTTTAGGTATATGGACGTTCTATGACATTTATTTTAACTACTGCTCTTTTGAGTCTTGGGTATCGAAACGAAATTAACTGTAATTATAGTTTATAATTTACGTGTTACATAACAAATGCATTAAAATTTTGTCCCTATTGCTAACCTCCGAATGCTTCATCATTATTTGAGCAGAAGATATCTAATTTTCAGGTAATTAAATGAAAGTGGAAACCTCAGTACAGAGACTAAAAATTATTTTAGGTTTTAAGTGTATCAGCAGACTCGTAATTATCATCCGAATACAGTATATGATACTAAAGTATTCATTGCATCGTTAATGAATTTACATTCTAGAGGTAACGGCTCGAGTTACAGGTGACATTTAAGTGGAGCTCATAAATGATCACATTACTTGCCTATTCGTGAATGATTTGCCACTACCGTCTAACTTTCTTTTCCTTTTTCTGACCAAGGAATACTTACGAGGGTATAAGGATTCAGTTGTTGTGTAATCATGCCTTACACTTCAAAACTTTTTTGTGTTCTAAACCTATTTAAAGTACGTTTTTTATTGCTTTATTGTTTAAGTATAACTACTGAAAATTAACAAAGAATACAATAGTTTTTTACATGAATATATTTCCTATATTTTCAGTTTTGCAATCACATCTTTCATATAAATATATATGAGAAAAAAGAAAAAAAAAAAAATAATTACAGAACAACAAGATTTATATAAATATATTTATATATATTTTCAGTTTTGATCATCACCATTACCTTTCATATTCTCTTCTTAAGGTATATATATATATATGTATGAAATAGAGGATTAAGAAAGAGAGAGATTTGTTATTATATATGTATGTAAGAGCAATCTTTATCGTTCTCTACCTCTTGATTCCCACTAAAATTACAGCCCAGATCCCTGCGGCATGTCGAGCGTGACACAGGCTACATATGTAGTATATATATATATATATATATATATATATATATATATATATATATATATATATATATATATATATATATATATATATATATATATATATATATATATATATATATATATATATATATATATATATATATATATATATATATATATATATATATATATATATATATATATATATATATATATATATATATATATATATTATATGTAAAATAATGTATAAAATAACTTTTTTACAGATGAATACAAATGGCAGTAAGTAAGGAAGAGGTTACGGATAACACCAAAGAAAACAGATGTCGTGAAACTAATACAACGAAACAAGATTCATATGAGCACGGACAATAAAAAAATTAATGATTTGGCAATATAACCAGGAAGATCGTCCCATTTTTCGATTGCAGCTGCACAAAATATTTTGGAAAACGCTGTGATATTGAGCCTCATAAAATTAAAGGCAAGATTGTTAAATATATATATACTATATGACCAACTCGGGCTGTATATAAACTCTGAATGACAAACGATTATATATATATATATATATCTCTCTCTCTGAGCTCTCCGGGAAAACTCTCTCTGACAAACGATTGATTCTCTCTCTCTCTCTCTCTCTCTCTTTCCTCACTCTTTCTATCTTTCTCCAACTTTTCTCACTCTTTCTATCTTTCTCCTCTCAACGACTCTCTCTCTCTCTCTCTCTCTCTCTCTCTCTCTCTTCCTTTCCTGTTAAGACAGTTGCTTCAGTTACATTGCCCAGCATATTTAAAATTTTATATTTCACCCCTTCTCACACCGCCCCTGCCCCCATTCCTAACGAGGCTGAACTTGGACTTAAGGGCATCGGGAGTTTCACTATCCATCTCAGTGACCTCGAAATCTATGGATTAGACACTAATATCTGTCATTTTTTACATTTTATTTTTCACCCCTTCTCACCCGCCATTCCTATCGGGGCTGAACTTGGACTTAAAGGGCATCAAAAGTGTCACTATTCATCTCAGCAGCCTCACAAACCATGGATTAGACACTAATATAATATCTGTTGTTTTCAGTTATTTTTACATGTCACCACTTTCACACGCCTTCTCACCCGTCTTTCCTATCGGAGCTGAAATTGGACTTATGTTATATTGGGAGTGCTACTGTTCATCTCAGTGACCTCAAAAACTACAGATTAAAAACTAATATCTGTCGTTTTCTGTTATTATTACGTCACCCCCTCCCCACCCCTTCACAACCCCCCTTCCCATTGCAGCTGAACTTGACTTAAAGAGCATTTGGAAGGTCTCTATTCATCTCAGCAACCTGAAAACTATAGGTTAGACACTATAGCTGGTTCTTGGAAGGTCTCTATTCATCTCAGCAACCTTGAAAACTATAGGTTAGACACTATAGCTGGTTCATTTATGGTAGATGCTTGTGTGAGACCTATGCCTACAAGACATTTGTTTGGTGGCCTCTGATTGGCTGGTACTGGGAGGTAGGCGGCTTGCTCACTGTCTCATATTTACGTCTGTAGCTTGGAAAACTTGCAGTATGTTTATATTTCTTCATTTATCGCACGTTTTGCACAAGATAGGAAAGTTTTGATTATACCATAGGATTCGATATTAATTGTACAACTAGATGATGATTTCATGAAATCAATAAGATAAAACACAAAGGAATTACAATAAAGAAAAGTAAAGAGAGAATCATTTAAATTCTTTATACCTGTTTTTACTTATCATTGGATTTTGAGTCATTCATGCGTTCAAGGTAAAATAAAACGTGTTTTCATACAATAAATTTACCCTGAACACGCTGGTGCTTTCAGATTTTAGATGCATGTGATATGTGAAGAGAAAATTAAGAATATGTCTTATTATGTTGCATCTGTACTTGACTCAGTTTGCCGAGAGATGGTGATCTGCAAGACACCGCGCTGGTTCTCTCAGCCGTTGATAGTTACCAATTAGCAATATGAAAAGTTTACAGTTTCGACAATATTTACCATATTGTTATGTCTAGGTGAGAAATTTGCATACTGTAGGCTACATGATAAATAACAGGTCTAAATAATGATGATTTCATTATTATGTCTTCTTGTTTCTCTGGTCAATAACATCCTTAAGGTTTTCATACGTTCATTCAATGAACAAAAGTACATCTTTTTATTTGCCATAAAATCTATTGACGTTGTAACGAATATAAAATTCTGTCTTTTTCAGAATTTGTTTGAGTTACTCTTACACCAGAATGTTTGTTTCCTTTACATGCATATTACATTTGATAAACAACCTATTTTTTTTTTCTAATTCTGCATACAACAATGTTGAGGAAATATTTGCTTAGTTTACTCCTGAAACAATTTCATTATTCTTGAATAATTTAGTTCATATCTGAGTAAGTGTAATTACCGTAAACGCTCCCACACCCCTGCATCATTGTACAGTGCGTGTAGGATAATGAGACGAATCAGAGGACTGTTATAGCTTTATCTATTTAAAAAAAGAATTGAAATTCATATTGATATATTATGTCATAAAAACAAAAGAAAATCATATACTGCCATTACCCATTAAAAAAAAGAATGGAAAATTATACAGATACATTGTTATCCCCTTGTCTATTAAAACCAAATGAAGGCCTGTTATTTATCATGTAGACTACAGTATTCAAATTTCTCACGTAGACTAAATTGAACCCTACAAATCCAGATGCATCCATTTGATTATTATTTTTTTATCAGATATGTCCAGACATACTGACATTCATGATACTGGAGTGGAAACGTTCGGCAGTCATAATGGGAATTCTATGCATTTATTCACAGGAAATGTACTTACATAATAATACGGTAAATATGGTCGAAACTGAATACTTTTCATATCACTAATTGGCAACTGTCAACGGCTGAGAAGACTAACGCGGTGTCTTGCGTCTCTCGGCAAACTGAGTCAAGTACAGATGCAGCATAATAAGACATGTGCTTCATTTCTCTTCACATATCACATGCATCTAAAATCTGAAAGCACCAGCATATTCAGGGTGAATTTAATGCATGAAAACACAAGTTTTATTTTATTTTGATCGCATGAATGACGCAAAATCCGATGATAAGTAAAAATCAGGCATAAAAAATTAAATGATTCTCTTTTCACTTTTATTCATTGTAATTCCTTTGTGTTTTATCTTATTGATTTCAGGAAATCATCATTTAGTTGTACAATTAATACCGAATCCTATGGTATAACCAAAACTTTCCTATCTTGTGCAAAACGTGAGCTAAATGAAGAAATGCAAACATATTGCTAGTTTTCTAAGCTACAGACGTAAATATGAGACAGAGAGTGAGCCACCTACCTCCCAGTACCAGCCAATCAGAGGCCACCAAACAAACGTCTTAAGTGAACCAGCTATAATATTTGTTGTTTTCAGGTTTCTTTCACATGTTACCCCCATCTGACCCCCTTTCCCACCCCTTCCTATCAGGGCATCAGCAACCTCAAAAACTATAGATTAAACAATAACATCTCTCGTTTTCTGTTATTTTTATATGTCATCCCCTCCCCACCCCTTCTCACCTCCCCTTCCTTTCGGGTCTGAACTTGGACTTATAGGGCATCGGGAGTGTCACTATTCATCCCAGCGACCTCAAAAACTATAGATTAGACAGTAACGTTTGTCATTTTCGGTTATTTTTACACATCACCAACTTCCAACCCCTTCTCACCCTCCTTCCTATCAGGGCTGAACTTGGACTTAAAGGGCATAGGGAATGTCACTATTCATCACAGCAACTTTGGAAATTGTAGATTAGACACTAATGTTTGTCGTTTTTGGTTATTTTTACATGTCACCCCCTTCCCACCCACTTCTCACCCCTCCTCCCTATCAAGGCTGAACTTGGACTTAAAGGGCATCAGGAGTGTCACTATTCATCTCAGCAACCTTGAAAACTGTGGATTAGACACTAATATCCATCGTTTTCAGTTATTTTTACATGTCAACCCCTTTGCACACTCACCCCCTTTGATGCTAGTGATGTCTTACTCACACAGAATTCTTTTCCATATAAAAAGTCATATGATTAGCAAGTTGGTTGAAATGGCTCAATGCATTTCAGAGTTATCCTGGAACATATATGTTCGGGGATAATTATAAAATGCATTGAACAACTTCAACCAAACTTGGGAGTGTCACTATTCATCTCAGCAACCTCGAAACAATGGATTAGACACTATTATCTGTTTTTATTTGTATTTTTACATGTCATCCTCTTCCCGCCCCAACCCCTTGGTGTCAGTGATGCCATATCCCCACAGTATTCTTTCCCAGATAGTAAGTCATATGCTATCTAAGCTTAGTTGAAATTTCACAATGCATTTCAGAGTTATGCTGGAACATTCACTCACACACATACATACATACATTTACATACATAAATCTATTATATATATATATATATATATATATATATATATATATATATATAATATATATGTATGTATGTGTATGTTCCAGCATAATCTGAAAATGCATTATGCAATTTCAATAAGCTTAGAATATATATGACTTACGGTCTGGGAAAGAATACTGTGGGGGTAAGGCAACATGACACCAAGGGGGTGGGGGTGGAAAGGTATATATATGTAAAAATAACTATAATATAAATAGATATGTAGTGTCTCATCCATGTTTCATAACTTGCTGAGAAATGCAGTGACAACCAAATGCCATATGACTTATGATCAAGGAAAGATCCCAACAGGAAAGGGGGTGAGAAGGTGTGAAAAAAAATAAAAAAATGACAGATATTAGTGTCTAATCCATAGTTTTCGATGTTGCTGAGTGAATAGTGACACTCCAAATACCTTTAAGTCCAAGTTCAGCCCCAATAGGAAAGGGGGTGAGACGGTGTGAAATATAAAATGTTAAAAATGACAGATATATAGTGTACAATCCATAGTTTTCGAGGTTGCTGAGTATAGTGACGCTCCTATATTTAAGTCCAAGTTCAGCTCCAATATATATATATATATATATAAAGTAAAAATGCTGGGAAATATATATATATATATATACATATATATATATATATATATATATATATATATATATATATATATATATATATATATATATATATATGTATATATATATATATATATATATATATATATATATATATATATATATATATATATATATATATATATATATATATATATATATATATGTGTGTGTGTGTGTGTGTGTGTGTGTATGTATAGTGTGTGTGTGTGTGTGTGTATATGTGTGTATGTGAATTTTTCATTTACTTGAGATAAAACTGGATTGAAGCATTGGCTTTTGCTCAAGTTCCTCATACTCTGTTTGAAAGTAATTTACTCATCTGAGATTTGAGAATATAACTAAGGTCATGATAAAAGAATTTTGAGCTGATAAACTTTGGGAACTGATATGACCAAATGTCAAGCACTTAGTGTTCTGAAGTAGCTTTAATGATATATGCCAACCAAATAGCAATAACGCTGCTTAAAAATGGAAGGGAGACCGGTTAAAGGTTTAATGGTTGGGAATAACAGCATGAGCAAGGAAAAATTCAATGACTAGAGATTGTACACACGCATATTTATGATCAGAGACCAAGCCCCTTCTCCACTGAAGTAAGACCTGGAGGAGCAAAGCAATGGTTATGATGTCTCAGCTGACATATTGCAGGCCTCAAGCTCTCCTCCCCCTGGCCCCTACACCCCCCGCCACTCCCTTTTCCCAATTCCTAGCCCACAGCAGCTGTAAAAGGTGTGTAAGTGAACATCGTCACTCAATGAGAAAGGGCAGGGTTACTCAGCAAGTTACCAACAATCCTACTCAGGTAACAAGAGCCTGTTACAGAGCTTTACTGTAACGAATATAGAAGAGTGCAATGTGAGACGTTATGGTCCTTTAAGATAATTTTGACGCAGAAAGTCATAATCATTGGAAAAATAAAAGCCCAAAATACAAAAAAAAAAGTATTTTCCACACAACTTCAAGCACTTTTGCAACCAGAATCCAAAATGACATTTTTATTGAAGTAACATTCCATTGTTATATGACAACTTTCTGTTCAGGCTGTAATAGTTATCAAAGTTCATTAAAAATTTAGCCCATTATGCCTCCCTATTCCTATTTGGACCCTTCTTTTCCAAGACCTTTTCAACACCATAAATCTTGCTATTCCTTAGGTCATCTCCCTTCCTCACTCCAAAGTCTTCAATACCGTACTGTTGACAAATGTACCCTCGACAGTTCTTTCCATAACATCAACTCATGTCAAAGTTTTCTGGGGTAATCGATTCACCTGCGAATCTATCAGATCTTTCATGTTTCTCTATATCTCTCTCTTCGTAGTTCTTTCACAACATAATCACTACAGTGAACATTTAATTAGGGTTGTAGATTTATTATTTTTTCACTGCATGTAATTTCAGTATTCCAGTATTACTGCAGTTTTCAATATAAAATTATTCCTATTTTTGTTTTGCTACTGTCACACATATTTTCAAATTTCATTTGTGATCTCTCAGGTCACGAAAAGATATTCTTTATGTTTTCCTCGAAGGGCTCTGTATCATGTATTGACTATTTGCAGCCGCTTCCCATGCCCGTTTCGTGCTAAAACTCGTTCTTATATGACTCAATCTTTTGCAGAAAGTGAATATAAGTGGGAGCGTCCTGTCTTCCATTCCGGCGGAAGTGTGCTCGCTGTGCAGAAATAAGTTCAAAGTAATTTCAGTCCAACACGAACTTGGGAGTTTTACACAACAAAGCTCTTGCCATTTCACGCAGGCCAAACAACCCGGCAGTGGGAAGACATTGCACTTTTAATTAAAATACATCCAGAATTTTGTGATATACGTCCATAAGCGCTGTTCTTTCTCTGAACCTTCTCCCCTCTCTCTCTCTCTCTCTTCTTTCTTCTCTCTCTCTCTCTCTCTTCTCTCTCTCTCTCTGGTATAATATCAACATTCGATGCTAAATATAGGAAAGATTAAATTTATAACCTTCACAGAAAATATAAATTGTTAAGAGGTTTCTCTGCTTTCAGATGCGAGAAGTAGCAGAAACTCAATCATTTTCATATTTTCAATAGGTCGGAATTCATATTTGAGAGAGAGAGAGAGAGAGAGAGAGAGAGAGAGAGAGAGAGAGAGAGAGAGAGAGAGAGAGAGAGAGAGAGATGGGATGGAAGGAGTGTTGGAGTTAGGAAAATCTATTTTCTAATCTGTTGTTTTAATTGACATAAATATTGTGGAGTCACCTTTAATATTCACTATTATGGAACATATTTTGAGAATTTATCATTTTATCTAACATTAATTCGTAAGAGACCTGAACATATATACCTGATTTACAATTAAACAATTTTGGGCAGGGTGTGTGGTACCCATTTCGTTTTAGGTTTTTCTTATTTTTCCCCAGTCATTTTTTCTTTATCTCATCCATCACCTGAAAGCTTAAATAAGCTTGAATTTCGTTTGACCACCATTTTTTTGTGAAAATACGATGCTATTTGAGTTAATTATTTTTATGCAGTTGTCCAGTTCACTCTTTTGCATCGCATTCTGATATATTTTTTAGGAGTGCTGTATTTAAAAACAGCATGTATTCACTAAATTTCAGAATGTATTTTGGGAAGGTTGTTAACTCACTATAGATACCAAAGTGCACTGGTAAAATAAAACACAATACTTTCATTTTTCATGAAAACACTCATGTATATTATACCAGATATGTCTAACCTCATACCTTATATTGTATAACATATAATCTACAATAAACATTTACCTTCTTGAAACACCTTTATCGTTAACTTTTAGTTTTCTGTAAAATAAAATTATTGTGCCGGCTTTGTCTGTCCGTCCGCACTTTTCCTTTCCACCCTCAGATCTTAAAAACTACTGAGGCTAGAAGGCTGCAAATTGGTATGTTGATCATCCACCCTCCAATCATCAAACAACCAAATTGTAGCCCTCTAGTCTCACTAGATTTTATTTTATTCAAGGTTAAAGTTAGCTATAATCGTGAGTCTGGCAACGATATAGTACAGGCCACCACTGGGCCGTGGTTAAAGTTTCATAACGAAAGACAGATCTATTGTCGGTGGCCTTGATTATAAGCTGTGTAGAAAACTCGATTGCGCCGAAGTTTCTTCGGCGCATTTTTTACTTGTTTCAGTTACTTACAATAGTTGTTCCTTCATACTTCTAGCATTTCAGTGGAAAAACGTATCTGATTTGTTACGAAGACTCGATAGGGAATCTCACTTCGTCATTTCGTGAAATTACGCAAATATTAACTGACTGGTTTATCTCGTTAATTGCTTTCCATAACGTAAGGAAATCCTATGAATACTTTATCTAATTGATCGGAACAATCAACGTGCTTTAGCACAGCACCAATGCATGTCTTCCTTTAGACAATGGCCCCATGGCCAATTTCATGGACGGAATATCAATCTGGCATGATGAACCGATTGCTAGGTTTCACATCTATTTAGGTCAAATTACACTTGCAGACGTCTTTATACGGTTTGTTTCTAAATATGATAAAGATTAATATTAATATTATGAAAAATTACGAATCAGAAAAAGATACAGTTAACAGTTTATTTCAGCCCCAATTATAGGGCACAAGAAATTTTATGTACCTAACCACAGCAGAAATCCTATTCCCACTTACCAAATCTGCTTACTTTAATGAGAAACAAGATATTGCACATTTCTAATGTTGAAAATATAATCACTTTTACATATTTCTGCTCCACGAAAATACTGAGGACTATGTTTATTTTGTTACCCGCTAATAATTAGCCAATGTCAAAATTAAATTAACAACCTCTTAAGACGTCAGCTGTTGTAAGTTTTCGATAACTAGCATCAGTTTTACTAATATATTTGTCATCGGGTGTCTGCTGTTATATACATATTTGAGTGTGTTTGTTTGTTGACCCTGGAGCAATATATAAAAAAAAAGAAATTTAACACTAAAAAAAGGGATTTTGCTATTTGAAAAAAATGCATATTTTCTTAAATTCTTAACCATAATTTATTTGAAATTAGAATAAGAAGACGGACTTAGTTCTATATTCATTTTTTTCTAAGAAACTCAACCAAGTTATTCAGAAGGCAAGTATAACCACTAGAAACCTTAAACATTCCAGGAACTAACATCCCTGATAACCGTTACGGTACCAGAATCAATAGCAGGACTCATACGAATGTGTTTACCTACAGACAGACCTAAGGGAGATAAAACTTGACATCAAAGGACGCTCTCGCCATCACGGGTATGTGGTTAGTTGGCGATAGAAACTCGGGCAAAGAACCGAGGAGTATGTCGGCGGAAAATCATTGTTCCTAGTTTTAGGTGTGTCCAAAGTAACAGCAACATTTGGTTGCTGATTAAATTGACAATTGTTCATTCTTCTTAAAATAGTCATCATATAGAGCGGGCTGTGGTGTGACAGCTGAGGAGTTGCACTTCCTTTGTCTTGTCATCGGTTAACGTAATCTTCGACAGGAAGAAAAAAAATTGTTTTCTTGCTACGTCTAAGTTAGTCTAAGGAAGCAGTCTAAGGCAGCCTGAGGAAGCAGGATTGTAGAAAGGTGTGTGTGAGGAAAATAATGCTTTCTTGACGGAACACAGGACCCCAAAAATAATACCAAAATATAAAGGCCGAGGGACTATCCGGGAAATCTTAATGACGTAAAAAACTTTGATGGATTGTGACAATGACGGAGACAATGAAGGTACAAGACAAGAGAAATTTAATTAAACAAGCCTCGTTTTTTTTATTAGTTTTCTAAAACATGTATCCATACGACAGCAATGTCGAGTGCAACATATAGAATCAAAGTTAAAAATGCAGGTAATGATGAACAGATTAAAATGATGTATCTAATTTACATGCCCTCTTGCGAGAGAAGTCGGCATACCCCTCCTCCATCCATACATACATATATGAGTGTATGTATGCATGTGTGTGTGTATGTATATATATATATATATATATATATATATATATATATATATATATATATAAATATAAATATATATATATATATATATATATATATATATATATATATATATATATATATATATATATATACATAATATATATATATATATACATATATATATATATATATATATATATATATATATATATATATATATATATATATATAAATATATATATATATATATATATATATATATTATTTATTTATTATATATAATATATATACAATATTTTATAGACTTTCCATATATATATATATGGCCTGTATCTAAAATTATCTGAATACTTATAATTAAAATTTCTTGGAACGTGATGAATACTAAACTAAAATGCTATCAATTTCATCGTTCATTAGCAGATAAATTTGGATGAGAATGATGAATTTTAATCTAGATTAATTACCTTTGAAGAATTTTTTTTTATTATTTTCATGTAAAACAAAATGCAAAGGTATCACCTCTTTTTAATTTCCTTTTTAAATAAAGAATTATTTACTGAATTAAAATGAAAATGCATATATGTATTCTTGCACCACGCAGTTAGTTTTTTCTGGATCTGATATATATATATATAGCTAAATATTATTCTATAATCAGGTGATATTTATATGAATAAGATATTAAACCTGTTTATAAATCTCTTCATAAATCTATATAGATTCCCCTATATATATAGCTGCATATATATATATATATATATATATATATATATGCATTGGAATATTTAAAATTTTTTGTATTATTTATTTATTTATCATATATACAATAAGCAGACTTTCCATATCGTTCACGCATAAAATTATCTGAATACTTATAATTAAAATTTCTTCGGAATACTAAACTAAAATGCTATCATCGTTCATTCCCATTTGGATAGAATGATGAATTTTAATCTAGATTAATTACCTTTGAAGAATTTTTTTTTATTATTTTCATGTAAAACAAAATGCAAAGGTATCATATATATTTAATTTTTAAATAAAGAATTATTTACTGAATTAAAATGAAAATATATATGTATTCTTTCACCACGCAGTTAGTTTTTTCTGGATCTGAGGAAAAGCTAAACCCATTATTCTATAATCAGGTGAGATTTAATGAACGAAGACGTTAAACCTGTTCAAATCTCTTCATAAATCTGACAGATTCTCCTATACATATATATCGTGTATGCGCAAGTATTATATGCATTGGAATATTTAAAATTTTTCATGACATATTCAAACAAGTGTTAATTCATGCATATATTTGTGAACACCTAAATATACATGAAAGGTGGTTGTACAAGCACACAGATATGTGTGTGTGCAGCAGTGTTATATATATATATATATATATATATATATATATATATATATATATATATATATATATATATATATATATATATATATATATATATATATATAGACAACCACATGAAAGGTGGTTATATATATATTTGTCACGTGCAGTTTGGTGACTTGTTGCTGATTATATATATATATATATATATATATATATATATATATATATATATATATATATATAACATATATGATCATTATAATAACTTTTGTACGTGATTAATTTATCACACATAGCCACAGGTGGAGAATAAGGACTGATACAGGAACAGTACTGACGAACATACACAGCCGTTAGAGACTACATATCTACCCACAGGCCGGTGTCAAGGTAGAAGTGGCCTTCAAAACTCATTTGGCTAAAAATTGCAATATACTCTTAGGGTACAATACTGATAAACATGCCGACCACAGGCAACAATAGATCCACACCTGACAGGTGTCAGGGAGGCGGAGTTTGGAAAAGTCATAATCACTGCTGCCCCCGTACTGTGTTTACAAATATGATAATCTTATTTTCATACATCTCTACGGCCTACCTTGAAGTTTAAACAATTTACAAATTTCTTTTGATATTAAAGGATCAAGCTTATACATCCCTTGATTGATATTCATATTATGGCTGTAACTTTCTTTTATAAAGCTAAATTCAATGACATTCCTTTCCAGTGTGTTATTAGAATACTCAATCCTTTTTGCCCCTTCCCAATTGATAGCATGATGGTTCTCACTAACATGTACAAATATACCACTGTTGCCTTCTTCATATCTCACACATTGCTTATGCTGTTCTATTCTCTTTCCAGTGCTTTACCCGTTTGGCCAATATAAAAGTTGTCACTAGACTTAAAAGGAATTATATATACACACCCTTTAGTACTGTCAGGGTGAGTTCTTGATAAGTACATGTTTCATTGTTTTATTGTTCTTAAATGCAGCATTAGCACCAAATTCTTAAGAAGATGGGGATATCTTTCATATTATTATTATTATTATAAGGCAGTACAAGCAAAGTTTTTGTGTTGTAAGGTTCTTTTTGGTTTTGATACTTAGTCTTTTTTGCCGCTTGAAATGCATTGTTTAATACACTGTCAGGATATTTCAATTTCATGCCTGCATTTCTAATTTAATCTATTTCCTCATCGATATATTCAGGGCTACATACACGTAATGCTCTTAAAAACATAGATGAAAACACTGATTTTTTTTACATTACTGCTTTGTCCAGAATAGAAATGCACATAGGAAGAAATATTAGTGGGGTTTCTATACATACTGTATTTAAACCCACTACTATTTCTTCGTATGAGGACATCCAAAAAAGGTAAGCACCCATATGTTGCTATGTTTTTCCAATATTGCTCGTTGTATTTAACCAAACGGTTGGTCTTCGAATTTCAACAAGGAATTAGTTATCATCCATCTTGGTATCACTTGTTCATCCCGACATCGCAACCGTACATATATGGCACAATAAAAACCCATAAAACAAATTTTCCTGCCAGA
The DNA here is from genome assembly GCF_040412425.1 of Macrobrachium rosenbergii. NCBI lineage: Eukaryota > Metazoa > Arthropoda > Malacostraca > Decapoda > Palaemonidae > Macrobrachium > Macrobrachium rosenbergii. The sequence goes on along the minus strand of NC_089764.1, from coordinate 2,704,631 downwards.
CCAATTATCAGTTTAGTTGGTTCCGCATCTTACAACCTAGCGAAGTACCTTGTGGATATTCTTAACCCAATGGTAGGTACTATCTCAAATACTAATATCACGAATAATGTGGACCTGATAAATAATCTAAATAGTGTACAGATTAATAGTGAATCCAGGCTTGTTACTTTCGATGTAGTATCACTATTCACAAAAGTGCCAATTGATAACCTGATGGAGTTTTTATCGGAATCATTAGCGAACACACAGCTGGATATCCATTTTCTAAAATCGCTTTAATTGAGCTGATTAAATTATGTGTGAAAGATTGTAAATTTAAAGTTAATGTTAAATTTTACTCACAAAATTTTGGTATGGCAATGGGAAACCCTCTATCCCCAGTGTTAAGTAACTTATATATGGAATTTTTTGAAGAGAAAATATTAAACAACATAATTCCACACAATGTAACATGGTTTAGTTATGTTATCGACATAATTTGTGTATGGACAGGGAACGAAGATGTAAATATCTTTTTTGCCAAGTTAAATCAATTAGTACCATCAATTAAAATCACTATGGAAATGGAGAATGATGGGTGCTTACCTTTTTTTGGATGTCCTCATACGAAGAAATAGTAATGGGTTTAAATATAGTGTGTATAGAAAACCCACTAATATTTCCTCCTATGTGCATTTCTATTCTGGACAAAGCAGTAAGGTTAAAAAATCAGTGTTTTCATCTATGTTTTTAAGAGCATTACGTGTATGTAGCCCTGAATATATCGATGAGGAAATAGATTAAATTAGAAATGCAGGCAAGAAATTGAAATATCCTGACAGTGTATTAAACAATGCATTTCAAGAGGCAAAAAAGACTAAGTATCAAAACCAAAAAGAACCTTACAACACAAAAACTTTGCTTGTACTGCCTTATAATAATAATAATATGAAAGCTATCCCCATCTTCTTAAGAATTTTGGTGTTAATGTCGCATTTAAGAACAATAAAACAATGAAACATGTACTTATCAAGAACTTCCCTGGCAATACTAAAGGGTGTGTATATATAATTCTCTGTAAGTCTTCTGACAAGTTTTATATTGGCCAAACGGGAAAAGCACTGGAAAGAGAATAGAACAGCATAAGCAATGTGTGAGATATGCAGAAGGCAACAGTGGTGTTTTTGTACATTTTAGTGAGAACAATCATGCTATCAATTGGGAAGGGGCAAAAAGGATTATGTATTCTAATAACACACTGGAAAGGAACATCGTTGAATCTAGCTTTATAAAAGAAAGTTACAGCCATAATATGAATACCAGTCAAGGGATGTATAAACTTGATCCTTTAATATCAAAAGAAATTTGTAAATTGCTTAGATTTTAAGGTAGGCCGTAGAGATGTATGAAAATAAGATTATCATATTTGTAAACACAGTATGGGGGCAGAGGCGCTTATGACTTTTCCAAGCTCCGCCTCCCTGACAACTGTCAGGTGTGGATCTGTTGTCGCGTATGGTCGGCATGTTTATCAGTATTGTCCCCTGAGAGTATATTGTGATTTTTAGCCAAATGAGTTTTGAAGGCCACTTCTACCTTGACACCGGCCTGTGGGTGGATATATAGTCTCTAACGGCTGTGTATGTTCGTCAGTACTGTTCCGGTAGTATATATATTTGTGACTTCTAATACTCTGTATCAGTCCTTCGTCAATGGCTTGAAAATAAAGTCGAAACCGGTCATATTACCTGTGGTAATGTGTGATACACACACACACACACACACACACACACACATACACACATATATATATATATATATATATATATATATATATATATATATATATATATATATATATATATATATATATATATATATATTATATTTATATATATATATACATATATATTTTTTCTGTGCACATATGTGTGTGTGTGTGTACATATGTGTGTGTTTTCAAATACATGCAAAGTGACACGTGTTTCAATATGTAACGCTATCTGTTTTATATACTACTGCGCATAATAAACCTGACCGATTCCCTTTCCCTTACAGGTAGCATAACGCGCATACGCGATATGCTAACTGTAAGGAAAAGGGAATCTGTTAAATTTATGAAGAGATTTGAACAGGTTTAACGTTTTCATTCATTAAACCTTACCTGATGATAGAATAATCGCTTTAGCTTTCCCTCAGGTCCAGGAAAAACTAACTTTAGCCGTGCTAGAATACGTTTATGCATTTTTGTTTCAATTCAGTAAATAATTCTTTTACATGGCAAACATTTCTTTAAAACTAATTCTCCTCGATAAATATTCAACGTTTTCTTCGAAACGTTACCTCAGTTGTCATTTAAAACGTCCCAGGTTCATTTCTCTACAAAATCTCTGGCAAGATCCTTTTACCCCCATTGCTCCCCGTAGAGTGTGCGTAGGGAAGTTACGAAGTTAAAGTCTAATACTAAAATAAGATAGTGGGATTAATGATATGCTCCATTAACATAGCATAACAGGAAACAAGTATCTAATAGACAACACATACCCGTATAATTATGTGAATAAAGTATAGGAAAACATTTGGAGTGGTGGCGTCTGCTATTCGATAAAAACTTATACCGGGCATTGAAAGATTAATGTGCAAACTTTACTATTCATTTCCTTTGCGTCTGTTTCATTAATCATCTTTTTGTTTGCTGTGATCTCATTTGCGTCCTTAGCTTCACAAAACTTGAGAGACAAAGAGAGAGCGAGAGACAGAGATAGATTTATTATTACGTAATTCATGATATTAAAACAAAGACACTGCGTTCATCCCGATCGTATCCACTTTAAAGTTCAGTATGTTTTATAGTTTTATATGGTCCTATCTATCTGCATAGTATATGAGAAGTACGTTAGCAGTGATAACTAACTGCTGAGCATTGCATACAAAAACAAAAATATTTGAAGCACAAAGTATACAAGTAGAAATGACATATGAGCCATGTTTTAGGCTACTGAGGATTAAAGCAGAAAAGAAAGAGAACATGCGACCTAGCACTTAAAAATCCTTTCTTGTCATTTATAAAAAAAGAATAAAAGATGGTATTAGCAAAAACAAGCACCACATGGACGAATATTGTACAGCAAACATACACAAAAGCCACTAAGCCAGATGTTTCCGTTTGCAGTCATACATTCGAGAGGCAATAGCCTGATGGAGTGCACGAGGCTTAAAAAAGACGGGATCTGCACAACAAAAATGAGCGGTATGCAAACCAGTATCTGTCCCTTCAGAGAAGATATACTAGTTTGACTTTGCAACGGACACTATGATAGTTAAAGGTGAGGGCATGTTGTTTGTCTTGATGAATTTCTTTTCTCTCAGTCATCTCTAAAGAAGAAAATGATCAACAAATATTTAATGTTTATTTTCTCAAGCAATATGAATGAAAATTTTCTTGAGACTTTACTTGTAGAAAAAAGTTTTAAGGTTTTGTATCATTAATCATCAGTTCTACGGAAGGGTAAATTCAATAAACCCTCCTCACAGAATTATTAGAAATAGTGTAGTAAATACACTATTCCAGACGGCGTTTGCATTGGGATAAGATAAAAAAACACACACATAAACACGAACCCACGAAACACTAAGCAGAATGTTGTCGAAGTAATGAGTATCATTTAAAACTGCAATCAGGGTCATTCAAAGAGACAATGACTAAGTTTTTTTTTTTTTATTATTAATGTTAAGTTCTTGTTGCCTGTCACGTGTGTTTCTATCATAGAGCAAGGACCGCCGGTTTCATTAAGAGAGTTAATTTTAGAACCAGGAAAGGAGGATGGAGGAAACCTTTCATTGTGTTGTAGAAATTAGTTTCCGAGCGACAGCAGAGCAAAGATGTCGCAGTGTTGTAATTCTTTAAGTAGTATACAGTAATAATGGTTCTAAGCTGTAATATGTTGGATAGAAACAATTTCAAATATCTATTCATAGATTAATATAGATTATAATCGACGATTAAATATTTTTAATAAACATGCTTGTGTTAGTCTGCCAAAAGAAAGACCTGTGTATTTTTTAATGGAATGGCATTTTAATATATAAAAATTTTTGCAATAATGATAAAGCATAATTGAAAATTCCTACAGTTAATGAATATATGTAAAATGAAAGCCTTAATCAAGGGCTCATCTTTCACTTACTTTAGTATCATCATCTTCGCAGACCCTTAAATGATGTTTCCCCTTTAAAATGCAAAAAAATAACGATTCAGACTTTTCCATAGTTAACATACTTTGCGCAGAAATTTATGATAATATTAATATCCACTATGAAGATAATTTAATAAATATATGGTACGCCCATACAATGCACACGAGAGGCTACACGATTCCGTTAGAAAATATGGACAAGAGATCTGAGAGATTAAACCAACCTTAACCTGAACAGTTTTAGTCATTTTAAGCTTTGGGGGCGTTCTATAAAACAATGACGGAAAGGAGTATTTATGCTGTACACACACACACACACACACACACACACACACACACACACACACACACACATATATATATATATATATATATATATATATATATATATATATATATATATATATATATATATATATATATATATATATATATATATATATATATATATATATATATATATATATATATATATATATATATATATATATATATATATATATATATACACGTATATACATATATATAAACGTGTAACAATTGTACGTTGTTCCTCGAAAATCATTCTAGTAAAGCGTGAAACTTAACACAAAGACATCTGACTGGTTAATTGACCGGAGCGATAAACAAATAACCAATAATTACAGTGTACACACGGGAATGTTTCCGACCAGAATCATTTTAGATAAGACACCCGCAAGTATCGGAGAACTTTTGCAACGTGATGGTGTTTGACGTGTGATGTTCGAGTTTCCACATAGAAATTTACAGTTCAAGACAGAATTTATGTTTCTTTCACTCTGTCTTACAAACATACATACATACAATATATATATATATATATATATATATATATATATATATATATATATATATATATATATATATATATATATATATATATATATATATATATGTATGTATATATATATATATATATATATATATATATATATATATATATATATATATATATATATATATATATATATATATATATATATATATATTACAAGATTATGCAGACAGCATGATTGCACCTGCATATGTCGTACACAGCCAGCCTACCAGCCTCAAATTAGCATAGAACGAACAAGCCAAAGAGTACTGACAATTTGTTTGTCAGGTCAACCAGATCTTCCAGATTTGGAGTTCCCTTATTCCTCGTCTAATATCAACACACCCCCTCCCCCGCGATCTTAATCCTCTTTTTCTTGAAAACGGTGATTCTCTGCTCTCTCTTCCTGTCTCACAGGACCCTGGTGTTGGGATTAGCGGACTATCAGCCACCGGCATAGCCAGAGGAAACCATTAGCGAGGAGAAACTTGATGCGAGGACGGATTGTGCCTTCCAGGACTTGGCGCCAGAAATTAAGGTGCCACGCCATACGGTTACCGCATGGCCCCAACTTCATCATGCATCTGTGACCCGGGGATCAGTCCCCATAAAAGAGAGCCACTGATCGTGCCCGACAGAGACCAACTGGAGATTCTGAGAGAAGCAGACGAGAAGCAGACAGCCTCCCTCCTTCGCTACCCCTTTACCTCTTGACCAAGCGTCTCCCAGTCATAGCTTTGCCCCCGCCTCCCCGCCCCCCAAAAAAAAAAAAGGTACCATAGTCTATCATCAGTAGCACACAGAGACGTCCTCGAGGACAAGGTAATGTGAGACGTTGAGATTGCAGGCCACCTTTACTCCTTCTATTACTAATTTTCATATCTTCCTTTTCCATATCTGGAGTGATATTTGTGACCTGTTTGCTGATTATTATTTTGCATTGATGAAGTGTTATTATTGTGCTTTTATTTGAGTATCTTTTGTGAATATTTATGAGGAGGAATCCCCTGCCTCCAGCAGAACCTCCTCAATGCCAAAATCCATTCATCAGGCAACCTCTTGACAGTTTCATTGCAGATCACATATGACGCTGTGAACCGATCCTGCCCCGATTGTATACTCTCGTTGCGCCCGTTAAACAGGCGTGTTCTTGTATTATCTTCTTGCATTGCGTGCCAAGAAGGACCTCTCACCCATAGAAGTAATTCACTTATCCCGTCAGTCGCCCTTCATTGGTGCAGACTAACGTTCTGCTTATGTTTTGTCCCCTTTTTTAAGCAACACTGTAGTTATCAAGTGCTTTCTCAAATATCACCCACTGCTATAATGTATCAGGGCCCTGGCAGCCCTTCACAGCCTTGAATTAATTGTCAATACATTCTTGTCATTATCTTGAGTCTTTCTCTTATAATTACCTGTATAGATTGATTGAATGATATTGCTGTATGTAGAGCACAGTCAGATGCGACCTTTCCCCCTCCTTGTGCCAATGAACTCAAGACCCTATATATATATATATATATATATATATATATATATATATATATATATATATATATATATATATATATATATATATATATATATATATATATATATATATATATATATATATATATATATATATATATATATATATATATATATATATTATATATATATATATATATATATATATTGTGTGTGAATAAATATGATATATATATATGCAAATATGTAGTAGGGTCAAAATGAAAGAAACAAAGTCACGTACTGAACCTTTTAAATTCGTTATTTAGGGTTCTGTCTATTTGAAACTGAACATTACACGTCAAACAGGTCCAGTTTCAAAAGTAAAATCAGGGTTTTAAGGCATGCTTGGAGATAATGATTCTGGTAGAAACATTGGCTGGTGCCCTTTCTTTTGGTATACAGCTGTAATTACTGGTCAGGCCATTGCCCTTTATACCCGGTCAAGTTAAAACCATTCAGATTTGCTCTCACAACAACTCAGTTGCGAATGTAGGAGGTCAAGTTCAGATGCCCCAAACGCTTCAACCTCGTTGCCACGTGGACGTAGCTGCCTTTGCTTATACTCCAACCATGGCCAGTATCCATATATATAGTGGTATATGCAAATCCCAGATAGCGTAAACTCATACTATATATTTATCATCACAAGGGCGCCCTTCCTTATATGCCCGACCTACGACCTAGTACAGCCTTATATATATTTATCTACACAGACGTGGTCCCCTTGCAGAAGGCGCTGAGAAGCACTGGGACGAAGCTGGATGCCGGCATCATATATACGCTCCTGCGAATTGGTAAAGTACCCAGAAAGAGTTATATAGTCACGTTATTTATATATATATGCATTTATTAAACTTCTGGACCTGTAACTTCGTATTCCCTGAGCTTATGGTTCAATCCCGGCCCACGTGTTCACTGCCTTCTTGCTCCAAGTCACTAGTCAAGCCTTGAGGCTGTCATATGCCGCCCTCAGTACACCCTAGTAAAGCATTCCCCAAATTCCAGCCCCTAGATTGTAACCTGGGTCCTCATATCGTTTCAGAAGGACGATCGTAAGAATTCTCCTTGGTCCGTGTTCCTGGCATTCCCAAGCTTTACCTCCCCCGCCCCCTCGTTAGGAGGCTTCTGTCAATTTAACGTGTTTTTAATTCATTTCCCCTTTGATCGTGTCTGTCAGTAAATATACCTA
>NC_089764.1:2669417-2694417 GCF_040412425.1 Macrobrachium rosenbergii | reverse complement strand
TGACATAATTATCATCATCATTTTCATCATATTCTCATAAATTTATCAGAGATTATGTGTTTTCTGATAGAAAAAAATAAAAATTCGATCATCAAATCTAAAGAAAACTGTATTTTTCATTTTCTTTCCAGTGTACATTATGAGTGATGATAGAGGCATATTACAAGCGTTAACTTTAGATCCTCCTTCAACTAAATTTTTTACATAAAGTTCCCTTGAATATCACACACAAGAACAAATAATCTGAGCATCCGCCTTCCCCCACCCATCTGAGGAAGGGGGGCAAAGGGGTTAGGCAAAACGAAGGCTGTTTGTAAGCTAACTGCGTTTGCTCAATAATTCTCCTTCTCCCATGATCCAATTCCTGAGCTCGCCTTTATTGCCTCGGTATTTCATTTTATTTGCTGACGAAAGATAGACGAAGAACATCTCGATAACTCCCCCGATGGGTAGTTTATCATAATTGTTGCCATTCTTCTACTTCCGACAGATATTGTATTATCATCCTTTTTTTATTCCCGAGGAGGCAGACAAGCCGGGAGATTCCAAGCCCTTATCTACACCGCGCAGCATGGAGAATAAATAAAAAGGTTGCAAAGAAAAATAAAAGGGTTATTGGAGGGGGCTAATAAAGGAAGCCCTCTTGAGGGATGAAAGGTCACTAGAAAATTGGAAATCATGGCCACTGCTTTCCTTTTTATGGATCTGAAAGATATTATTTGTCATTATTACTCAACGAACATTATGGTTTTTTTACATGAATGTTTTTAGGATTCTAAGAAAAGCTCGATAACACAATAGAAGAGGGTTCTCATAAAATCTCTTGTTCGACAAACCTAAGTGATCTGTTGTGGAGTTATCAAGTTAGAACAAACATCAAAGCTAATATTATCTGCTAAGCAAACTGCAAAATAAAACATTGGAATAAGGAAGATTAATTTTCCAAAAAAGATTTTTGAACCTCATGACTTGTGTCCCCATCATTAACAAGGCTCGTCAGCAAACTAAAATAACGACCCCTCTCAATACAACATGAAAACTGCAAGTCTTATTTATTTCTTGGACACCAACAAATCTTTGATAACTTTACCGAGAAGTTGATCATTATAACATTATGCTGTTAACGAAAACTTTATCACTAATGACGCCGTCATGAAAGTAAATGAGCGAACATCAGTAGGGATAGCTGCAAGAAGTTCAGAGAAGATTATAAACAAATACTTTTATTATGAAAATAGCTGCTGCTTTCCGTTTGGTTATTAAGAAAATGTTTTTATTGATAGTAAGTTAGTAGCAAACAAATTACTACCCATGAAATTATATATATATATATATATATATATATATATATATATATATATATATATATATATATATATATATATATATATATATAAGATGAAATCCACGAAGTAAACAGAAACACTGGAGTGCTGTGAGGCCTTTCGACACTTACGTCCTTTACTTAGCAGACTGAAGAAATATAAAAGTAAGTTTACAAAGAAAGCTCATATAAATGACAGATGGGGATTATAAAGGAAACATATGTACCTGGAATCCAACACAATTGAAGAATTAGTAGAACTGCCAAAACAGGCGCAATATCATATAAACTTTCGAAATATATTACCATACTCTTGTCTCCGTTACTTGGAACTATCTCAGAGTCTCACGTATATAATTGTCTAGATTTAGTTGATAAATTAAACAAAATCACTTTTTGCCCCACTGATAGATTCATTAGTTTTGATGTTTGTTCTCTTTTTACTAAAGTCCCTATAGATTCTATTTTAGAGTATCTTAGTAATGAATCAATCCATCACGAATTACCTCTACCTGTAAGTCATATCATTTCTCTCACTAGGTTATGCATTTGTGATTGTAATTTTATATTCAATGGTGCATTTTGCCAACAAATATTTGGTATAGCAATGGGCAACCCTTTATCCCCACTCCTCTCAAACTTGTACATGGAATTCTTTGAAAAACAATATATACCTAACATCATTTATACTTCTTTAAAGTGGATAGGTACGTTGATGATAATTTAGCTGTTTTGCCTGCTGGTATTAATGTAAATGATTTACTCTGTAATTTGATTAACCAGGTACCATCCATTAAGTTTACGTTAGAATTAGAAAAAGACAATTGCCTCCCTTTCTTAGATGTTTTATTACATAGAGAACCATTTCAATGCAAATTCAGTATTTATAGGAAACCAATCAACCACTTAACTTATGTCCATTTTTATTCAGGCCATCAACCTAATATCAAAATATCAATTTTTTCCTCTATGTTTTTACGAGCTTTGCGCATTGTCAGTCCCCAGTATTTGGATCAAGAAATTGAATACATATGAAAAATAGGGACGGATTTATGTTATCCTTCACATATACTAGATATTTGTTATAACAAAGCCCACAAAAAGTTTTATAGTGAATGTAACATGAAGAAAGAAACCCCTAAGAATATTCTTAACTTGCCTTATTTTAGTGGTTTTGATAACATCAAATCATTGTTTTAACCTTTTAATGTCAACCTCGTTTTTTCTTAAAATAACACACTCAAAAGAATGTTAATAAAAAATAACCCTAAAGAAAACAACAACATACAATATAAAATTCCATGTTTGGACTGCCCCTCTTTTTATATTGGCCAGTCTAGCAGAGATTTAGATGTACGTATTAAGCAACATAAGTATTCAGTTAAAACTGGACAAGCATCCAATGCTATATTCATTCATTTAAGTGAAAACTCTCACAGGATAAATTGGACTGAACGTTCAGTGATTGCCAGATCGAAATATTTCTCTTCAAGAAATCTATTGGAGTCAGCTATTATTCACCTTACTTCCAGCTGTACTTTTAACCTTAGCCCTGGCATGTATTATTTGGACCCCCGTATTAGGAAAAATGTTCAAGAATGACCTAAAAGATAAAATCACTGACTTAATTACAAGTTAGTTACTTGATATATATTTTCTATGTATCCATATGTTTAATATAATTTTTTATTTGTATAAATGTTCATCTTGCAAAAAGAGAATTATTTTGTTGTACTAATATTTTTTGGGTGGTCAGTCACGACCCTGTATAATCTTTTAATTGTCCTGTCCCTGCTTTTGATCGTTTGATCCCAATCCTTTGTAAAACCTCTTAAATATTTAACCCTGTTTTGGCAGTTCTACTAATTCTTCAATTGTGTTGGATTCCAGGTACATATGTTTCCTTTATAATCCCCATCTGTCATTTATATGAGCTTTCTTTAATAACTTACTATTATATTTCTTCAGTCTGCTAAGTGAAGGACGTATGTGTCGAAAGGCCTCGCAGCACTCCAGTGTTTCTGTTTCCTTCGTGGATTTTATCTTTATTTATATATTCATCACGTTCCATATTTTGATGATTCAGTTATATATATATATATATATATATATATATATATATATATATATATATATATATATATATATATATATATATATATATATATATATATATATATATATATTTATATATATAGCCACAATATTCTTCGCGCTTTTTTATATATATATATATATATATATATATGATTGCCGGTGTGTGTCACCTTAACCACAAGGAGAACACGTTGTGTAGAATCTACTGGTCACTTTTACCTGTTGTTTCAGACACATATGTATCGTAGCCAGAAGTGGGCAATCGTTTTTATTGCATTTTTCTAATAGCCACAATGCCCTCTTTAACTTCTCGAATTCTTCACACTTGTGGTTACGGTGACGCGGGTTCGTGTCCGGTGACCGGCAATCACAGTCTTCAATTTCATGCGTTTGGATGGTCGGCTTCGTAGTTACAAGCACATCCAAAAAAGTGCGAAGAATTCGAGAAGTTAAGAGGGTATTGTGACTATTAGAATTACATATGTGTCTGGTAAAAGTGACCAGTAGATTCGACATATATATTTCAGCCTAAAAAGCAATAAAAAACGATTGCCCACTTGGCTACGATGGTTACAGTAGGATGGGTCTATTCCAGCTCTAATAAATATATCTGAAAACGACAGGTATATGCATGTATGAGAGGTAATAGACTTTTATCCTTCTCGTGGTCAGGTCGGCAACATGACCTCCTTGTGGTTAAGGTGAAGCTGGTTCGTGTCCCGCGACCGGCAACCACAGTCTTCAATTTCTTGCGTTTGGATGTTCGGCTTCGTAGTTGCAAGCACATCCAAAACAGCGCGAAGAATTCGAGAAGTTAGAGGGCACTGTGGCTATTAGAATTACATATGTGTCTGGTAAAAGTGACCAGTAGATTCTACATATATATTTCAGCCTAAAAAGCAATAAAAACAATTGCCCACTTGGCTACGATAGTTAGGATGGGTCTATTCCAGCTCTAATAAATATATCTGAAAACGACAGGTATATGTATGTACGAGAGGTAATAGACGTTTATCCTTCTCGTGGTCAGGTCGGCAACGTGACCTCCTTGTGGTTAAGGTGACACGGGTTCGTGTCCCGCGACCGGCAATCACATTCTTCAATTTCTTGTGTTTGGATGTTCAGCTTCTTAGTTACAAGCACATCCAAAAAGCGCGAAGAATTCGAGAAGTTAAGAGGGCATTGTGGTTATTAGAATTACGTATGTGTGTATATATATATATATATATATATATATATATATATATATATATATATATATATATATATATATATATATATATATATATATATATATATATATATATATTAGTGATTTTCGCTAACAACAAATGCTGATCAAATTCTCGGTAACGTTGTTAAAGATCTGTGGGTGTCTAGGAAATAAATAAGACTTGCGCTTTTCATGTTGTACTAGCAGACACTCGCTATCATTCTCATTTGCTAGTTCTCACATCCGTATCATACCCATACCAATATAGTATCATAGCCATACCCATATCCGTTTTGTACCAATACCTATACCCATATCTGTGCCATATCCATACCCATACCTATACCTATACCCACACCTGTTCCATACCCATACCCATATCTCTACCATACCATATCTCTACCATACCATACCTATACCCATATCTGTACCATACCCATACCGATACCATACCCATATCCATACCATACCGATACCCATACCTGTACCATACCATTACCTATACCCGTGTCCATACTGATACCCATACCTATATCTTTTCCATACCCATACCCATACCCATACCTATAACCATATCTATGCCCATATCCATTCTATAACCTTACCCATGTCCATGTCTGTACCATACCATACCATTCCCATACCCATACCCATGCCCATGTCCATATCATACCCATACCCATATCCGTATTATATCCATACCATACCCATACCCATACCCACAGCTAAATTAACCCTACTAATAATAGTCAGCAAAAGTCTATGGGAAGCATCAGCCCTTTTTGCCTTCTGGTCATATACAAACAACTAACCATGTCTTGGTGTAGGTGCAGGAGTAGCTGTTGATGGGTTTTGAACCAATGCTGATGCCATTGGCGGTTCTGGACCACCACCAGTAGTACTTGTTGTTCTAGAATTACCCGCTGAGTTTTCAAAGCGAAAATAATAAAGATCAGGCAAAAATCCATTATTATATACCGTTGGGTCACTTAATGTTAAAAATTTCTGGACAGTTATTGAAATATTATTAGCAGATGCTCGCTATTACTCGCATTTCCTAGTTCCCATATCTGTACCATACCCATACCTATATCTGTATCATGCCCATACCCATTCCGTGCCATACCCATATTCACGCCCATATCTGTACCATACCCACACCTGTACCCATACCCATACCAATATCCATTCCATACCCATACCCATACCCATATCTGTACCATACACATACCTATACCCATAAACGTACCATACCCATACCCATACCCATATCTGCACCATAACAATACTTATACCCATACCCATACCCATACCAATACCCATACCCTTACCTTGTTATACCCATAACTATACCCATACCCATATCCATTCCAAACCCATACCCATATCCATACCCATACCATTTCCATACCATACCCATATCCATACCATTCCCACACCAATGCCCATATGCATACTGTACCCATACCATTCCCACACTCATATCCATATCCATACCCATATGCATACCACACCCATATCCATATGCATACCATACCTATACCATTATATGTACCATATCCACACCATACCCATACCCACAGGTAAATTAGCCTACCAACAATAGTCAGCAAAAGTCTATGGGCAGCACCAGTCCTGTTTACCTTCCAGTCATATACAAACAACTGACCGTATCTTGGTGTAGGTGCAGGAGCAGCTGTTGATGGGTCTTGAACCAATGCTGATGCCATTGGCGGTTCCAGACCATCACCAGTAGTGCCTGCTGTTGTTCTAGAATTACCCGCCGAGTCCATTTCGAAACGAAAATAACAAAGCTCAGCCAAAAATCCTTTATTATATACTGTTGGGTCACTTAATGCTGAAAATTTCTGGACAGTTAGTAACATATTATTGTTGAAAGACGTCTTCACAACTCCAGGATCCTTTGAAGCAGTCTTCAGCTCCTGAAGCATTCCTAGAGAAATGCCTATTCGATTGTAACGTCTTCATAAATTCTTAAAGATTCCAGGAACTTGTGAAGCCATCTTCAGCTCCTACACGGATTCCTGTCAGATCCGCTTCCCTTCATGGAAGAAATCCAAAATCTGTCTTCGGAATCATTTCTTCCACCTCCTGGAGAAACGCCAATTGGATTATAACATCTTAAATCTTAAAGACTCCAGTTGTTTAACAGGAGTAGTATTTACTGTAATCCTCACAATGCAGGTGGTTCATAGTTACCAAATGGGGTTAATTAACACATCATAAGTTCTAAAGGTCAAGCAAGTTATATTTCGACCTGTACATTACTTTTATTAAAAAATTTTGTCCTTACAAATCTATAAACATTTTGTTAAATAGTACTTAATCTCAACACATTTTATTTCATCATAAAACATGGAAAAGGGAAGAGGAAGGAAGAGGGGGGAGGGAAGAGGGATGGGAAATTAGGATGGGATGGGAGGGGGAAAGGTAGGGAAAGGAGGAGCCGAAGGGGAAGGGGAGGGATGGGGAGGAGGGCGAAGGGGATGGAAGAGGGAGAGGGTGGATGGAAAGGGAGGGGAAGGGAAGTGGAGGGGAGGGGAGGGGAAGGGGAAGGGGAGGGGGAAGGGGGAGGGTAGGGTGAAAGGAAGGGGCCAGGGGAGGGAATGCGAGGAGTGGAGGAGTTGAGAAGGAGGATGGAGGGGAGGGAAAGGGAGAGGAGTGGGAAAGGGAGGGGAGGGGAAGGGGAGGGGAGGAGGAAAGGGGAAAGGGGAGAGGAGAGGGAAGGGGGAGGGGAGGGACACACATATACACATAACACACACAAAGGCAGCCAAGGGAATTAATATAAGAGATTGAGAGATATCATTATTTTAGTTTGTTGTCGAACCTTGTTAATGATGGGGGCACAGGTTACATGGTTACAGCTTTGGTAATGAGACGAAAGTACTTAGCATCTCTATTGTTTCACTTTTCTTTCGTGGCTGTGTAACTTTGTTACACACACACACACACACACACACACACACACACACACACACATATATATATATATATATATATATATATATATATATATATATATATATATATATATATATATATATATATATATATTATATCTATATATCATATAATATATATATTTTCCCATTATTGTATCTTAAGAACGATGCATTTTTTCCCATTATTGTATATATATAGAATATATGCCTTCTTCTGAAGGACTTATATATATATATATATATATATATATATATATATATATATATATATATATATATATATATATCTTATTATCAACTAGAAATTCCTCTTCAGTAACATATATGAAAATATATTATTTCCGAGGTAGAGCAGAATGGATATTAAAGGACGTTTGTAGCTTTAACTGTATATAACTGATATATGAATCACGGTGATGTGATATAAAAAGTCATATATATATATATATATATATATATATATATATATATATATATATATAATATATATATATATATATATATATATATATATATATATATATATATATATATATATATATGCGTGTGTGGGGTGTGTGTATCTTTCTTCTTTTCTTGATTCTATGTTATTGTTGTTCATCTTGATATCTTGATATATGTATGGCCTTTATGAAATTATAGTTGAGTACTTCCAGTTAAATAAGGTTTTAAAAATGTTTCGTTTTAATTCACACCCCCTATATATATAAGTTGAATCAAACTTTGCCAGGGTTTTGAGTGCGATAACCCAACAATTCTTCCTTTCTATTTTCCCATTCTTTAACCTTCCTCTCTGGAAGAGTTGGTGTAATATTGCCTATTCGATCGTGACATGTTCTACCTTTTCCATGTCAAATTTATTCGATATGTGTTCACTTCCTGTTTGAGATTACTTTATAATTTTTATTTATGAGCATTTTTTTTTTAACTTGAATATATTTCTTCCCTTGATAATTTTATTCTTCATGCCTTTGTTCACTTATTTCTAATTTTCCTCCGATTCATTTTTGAACTGATTTAATTTTTTTTTCTTGAGTTAATAATGCGTTTTTTTAATTCGTTCTATCTCTGTCTCTTATCCTCTAAATTTAAATGTATCAACTCTGAAAATGCTCTAATTGATTCAGTTGGATCCTCAGGGCATTTCAGAATACATAATCTAATCTAGACAAGGTCAGTGAGTTCGACGTATGATTTTTGCCTATTTCTTTTCCTTCTCAATCATACTGTGCTGTCAGATATTAATGAGGACTCTTTCTTCTACATGAGCTTTTTGGGAAGCTTCCATATATTCCAGTCTTACAGATAAAATATGTATGTCTTCTTTTGTTTTAAGAGGAAAGGAACATTTTCCTTTTTTTAAGCATAATTTATTTTACGTTTTTGTGGCAATACTACAGTTTTTTTTATCCCTTTGATAATGTTCTCGTTTTTACAAATCAATTTTAGTTTTCACTTTTACTTAAACGGTTGAATGAAAAGCAATTTTAACCACGGGCACAATAGGTAGATTACTGGCGAAAAGTGTTTGTCTCTTTTTTGTCTGATTTTTGTCATCATTGTTGTTTGCCTTTACGGAGTTTTCCTCCGTTCTTAGAAGGGCACGTGACCCAAAAGACAATATAACACGTGAAAAAGCGTGGAAGTTTTTTCAGTGCAATCGAATTTTCTGTACAGCATACAATCTAGGCCACCGAAAATAGATCTATCTTTAGGTGGGCTCGGTAAAATGCTGTATGAACTGCGGCCCATGAATTTGGCCTGTCCTATATCGTTGCCAGAAGCACGATTAAGGCAAAGTTTAACTTTAAATAAAATAAAAACTACTAAGGCTAGAAGGCTGCAATTTGGTATGTTTGATGATTGGAGGGTGGATGATCATCATACCAATTTGCAACCTTCTAGCCTTAGTAGTTTTCCTTTACAAAAAACTAAAAACCGAATTATATATATATTTTCTTTTGTTTAGCCACGCCCATGATAATTTGACTAGTGAACGTTATCACAGCTCTACGGCCAATAATGGAACACTCACGGAGCTTCAATATTTGGAGTACCAACAATTTTCTGTCCTTCAAAAAGCAGGTTTATTGCATTCTTAGAAATTATGCATCCCATGTCTATCGGAAGAGCTTGTATTCTTGGACATTTGAACTTCATGAACTTGAACCAGGTAAAGCAACCAGGAACTCGGCATGTCAGGTTTTCATGAAAGATATTAATAATACCAGATTTGTGACTTTGTAATTAAGGTATAGCATCATGTGTACCCAAATATATTTTCCTTCATGTACAGTAGATATCCATGACTATTCAGTGAAGATTATAGATGAGTCGAAATGAAACTGTAAATACAGTCCTTGTCACGCAACATAAGCATGGTTTTTCTTTGTGAAATATACATTTTCCATAAATAAAAACTCAAGTGATTTCCAAAATATAGATAAGAGGAGAGAAAAATTCGGTTCTCGGAAAAATTCATGGTAGGGTATTTGCTTAATTTATTAACTCTTGGACCACCGTCAGCAGATTTGGAATTAAATCGGAAACCCATTTAAAACATATAACACTTTTTAATATTTCAAAATTCCGGATAGAAATTTCACATTTGAGGTACGATTTGACTATGAAAATAAAGAAGTCGATGCCGTGCTATGATATTCGATAATGGAAAATTAATTATTAGATATTGACTTGCTCCGATATTTCCGTATATGTTATCTATTACGGACACGTGTATATATATATATATATATATATATATATATATATATATATATATATATATATATATATATATATATATATATATATATATATATATATGTGTGTGTGTGTGTGTGTGTGTGTGTGTGTGTGTGTGTGTGTGTGTGTGTGTTTGTGTGTGAATGTATGTGCGCGTGGGTGAGTGTGTTAGTTTATTGGGGAATCTTTGCTGCCTTTTTGTGTAACTTCCCCATCTATGAGTATGAACGAACGGAACCTCCCCTAAGACCAAACAGCATTTACCCACATTATACATATATAGGTACATAAACGCACACAAAAATGAACATAAGTGTGTGTGTATGTATGTACCTATGTATGTACAATGTGGATAAATGCTCCCCTAAGCCCAAACAGCATTTACCCACATTATACAAACATACGTACATACACTCACACAAACATAAATATAAGTGTGTGTGTGTGTGTATGTATGTATGTACGTATGTATGTATAATGTGGGTAAATAGCGTTTACCCACATTATACATACATGTGTACATACACTCACACAAACATAAATATAAGTGAGTGTATGTATGTATGTACGTATGTATGTATAATGTGGGTAAATGCTGTTTGGGCTTAGGGGGAGTTTCCGTTCGTTCATGGATGGGGAAGTTATTCAAAAGGCAACAAAGATACAACAATAAACTAACACACGCACCCGCGCGTATATACATACATACATTCACACACAAACACACACATACAGTGTATATATATATATATATATATATATATATATATATATATATATATATATATATATATATATATATATATATATATATATATATATAATTCTGCCAGGAAACGTATTCTATAATCGCCTAATATCAAAGAAACCGTCGATCTGTTATAGGGGAAATTTTTACTTATAAAAACGTTTCTATGTCAAAATTGAGATTTACTTGAGTAAATCTGCCCCAGAACTTATAGAGCAGAATATATGAATTGACTTTAACCTCTTGTACAGAAAAAAAATCAGACCTAACAAAGAAGGTCCTTTTGAACATTGCTTAATGGAAACAGTTTACCTTTCGGTATCATTTGATCCTTTTTATTCATTGCATTTATTCATAACAATTGGAAAATTGCCCATTTATTTCACTTGGTCAGAATGACCAAATTGATGCCACATCTTCAGAAAGAAGGTGATAAATCACAACCTCAAGCCGATAACCTTGTTTCTTAACTGAAAAAGGTTATATCTATTTAAACTCCATGGCGAAATTAAAGTCATATCTTTGAGACATTGTAGTAAAAGTTCATTAAATCAAGGCATAAAACGACGCAAATGAACTCATCTAACTTAAAATAAGAGGTAAACTGAAAAAAAGGACTGAAGGTGATGAAGAATATCTCTAAACAAAATGTATTTGAATTCCAAAATACCAAAAGTTCTAAGTATACAATGAAACAACGCCTGATCAAACAGAAGCAGAAGGAACGGAATTTAGTAATATATGCGAAATAAAACAATTTACGAATATAATTAGTACATGTACAAAACACTTCTTGGAATGTGCTAGGTATTATCTCTAAGACTCAAGACTTATTCAGACTTTGGTTTGGCGTAAGTGTCTAAAATATTTCCTTACACTAAGTTCTCTTAATTTCAGTATAGATATGATATATATATATATATATATATATATATATATATATATATATA
The DNA here is from genome assembly GCF_040412425.1 of Macrobrachium rosenbergii. NCBI lineage: Eukaryota > Metazoa > Arthropoda > Malacostraca > Decapoda > Palaemonidae > Macrobrachium > Macrobrachium rosenbergii. The sequence continues at coordinate 2,682,374 of NC_089764.1, read as the reverse complement.
TATATATATATATATATATATATATATATATATATATATTGTAATGTAATGTGCAATTGCGATCTGCAAGAGCACGTGAAGCTTCACTAACTTTTCAAATTTAACTTAATCAAAGAAACATGTAAATTACGAACGTTGAGCCAACCCCACGACCACCCAGAACCAAGAAGCAGGGAACATTCATAACAACCCCAACATTAGCACCTGCTAAATTCTCTGCGACTTCATGACAAAACTCCACCCTTCCTCTCAAAGTCTTAAATCCCACTTTTGTCAAACTTTGATTTACCCTTGGTGCTCTCGTCTTCTTGTTCCATCACCGCTCCTGTTGATGCTGCCAAAAAACATGGAAGCTGACAAGTTAACAGACAAATGCCACATGCGACACAAAGACTTGGAGGCTGCACCAGAAACTACTGTATGTAAGGACCTGATCAGGGGAGACAGAGAGAGTTCATTACCAGCCAGCATCAGAGTAGAGCCCTTGCCGGGTCAGTCTCCAACCGCCCGTCCTCAATCTGACCCAGTATCCCTTTATCGTACACATAGTCCCACCAAGTCCCTTGCCTTATTGCAAAGTCTGGCCTACATTATCAAGACAGCCATCTTACAGGAAAGGTATAGTCAGGATTTTGTAGGTGTTACGACGCCCAGTCTTCCACCATATTTTTTTTTCTGATATTTCTGCCCCTTGAAGTTCTGAAAAAAAGTGAAGGGTTGATATTTTCATTTCAAGTAATATAAGTATTTTGAAGCCTTTGCTACTGCATATTGCTCCCTCTCAGCCTTCAGCATTCCCTAAGTGACCAAGAAAGTGTTTTCTTAGCATCAAAGTGACAGTAAGCCTGTCTTGCAGAATAGGCATTTGATACTGTGTTCACCCAAGGTGTCAATACCTGTATTCCTGATGTGGAGGATAGCTTCAAGATTCATCCCTAAAGTCTCATATGCCTATGTGACAGAAATCTGTACATTTACTTAGTTTTAGAGGTTCCCCACAGTAATTTCTATTCTAGTGATAATTAATTTTATAGTTAACACTTTTAACATAGATCATAAAATCTTTGAGATTGGCTCTTTTGACTTGTGAGTAACATAATATCAGTGCCAAGGAGCTAGTGAGGAGTGCCTTGCAATATCCTTCTGATCCTTGAAATAAAACCTAATTTGGGAAGTCTTGCATTTCTTTTGGAAACCATTTTAATTTACTGTTAACTTACTTTTTTTCATGAGTTTAATTGATTAGTCAGGTGAGTTTAGAGTGCATTTAAGGCCAGATAAATCAACCCCAGGTTAGCCTCTACTGGTTATGCAACTTGCATAACCAGTAGAATAGGTAATCAGCTTTTGCTGATAAGTCTGATTGTTTACGATCATAAGAAACCTCATATAGCCTTAGTAACTTACTTGGCACTCACGGACAGCACTATACATAGCATATGTACTTTAATTGAATTCTATTGCAATTTTAATACAATGTCGTAGATGAACGAAACATATTCCTGATTGTAGGACCGCCTGTCACTCACCCTCCCACTCACTGACAGAACAAAAGAGAGCTTATTGCTAAAAGTGCATGTATTTAGCTGTATTTACCCTTAGTGCATACTGTAACGAGGTTATATGTCTCTAATGGTTAGGAACTAGCTAGGCAGTGAAGTGATAACAAGTGACATGTGCTAAAAGTCCGGGAAAGTGCAAGAATTCACACTGAAAACTTACGATAGCCATAGTTAGGAAGAGGTATCTGGTAACTTCTGCTAGGCAGGCAGAAAGCACCCATGCTTCGTCTCCAAACACATCTCACTCAGTAACCAATTTGTACTTTATGATTTTATTTGTTCTACAGCATCTTTACTTGTTCAAGTTAACCAGTATTACTCTGCATCGCACACGCAGTAATACCAATCCAATTAATTCAAGCATTTGCAAGGAAAGTTCATATGTCAACGAAGAAAGCGCATGTATTCACATTCCTTTAAAGTCAATGTGAAGGTCATTCAGGAGGACATATGTCTCGTCTCCCATACACTCAATAGCTGGTGTCACTCAACCATTAACCTATTAAGCGCTAACGTAAACACTACTGTCACTCGGAATCTTTAATTCTTAGTGGAAGAAATCGTGAAGTTTGCATTATTACCCTTCATAGATTATAATTTGGCTTTAATTGCATATACTCACTTGAGAGATTACTTATATTGGGTGTGAGTAAGATATTATTCATCCCTGTCACTTAGTTATAACTTTGTGGATATTATATAGGGTACATACTTTACACTTTACAACATAACCTGCTTTCCAAATCTTATTACGAGTAAAGCCACTTATTTGGATTCTTCTAGAATTTATAACTTAACCAAACTACATTACTGAAAGCCTTTTCGGGCGCACCCGCATTCGCAATACAGTATTTTCACGGCTTTCTTTTGATGTGGGACTGTTAGGAGCAAAGCTTAAGAGCCGATTTGTTGGACTAAAAAACCCAATGAACCCATTAATCTATGTCTTGCACATGTTTGCATTGCAAGAATACATTCTACGGAAAAACCACATGTAGTAGCCTACTGTTAACCAGTAGTGCCATCCACGCATAACAAAACTTTACTAAAAAACCATAATACCAACTTGTACAGTAGCCAGTTTTGTCTGTGTGCAAGTTCTCACTGTTTTGAATAACCTAAAAATAGCTCCCTGTAAGGCCTAGTGCTTGTTTTGTGTATGGAATGATTGTTTCCTTGTTGAAGGTGCACTCCTCTCCCAGTGGTGCTTGTTTTTATGTTTATAGTTTACGTCTGTTGCTTTCGTCGGCAGAACATTAGTCAAGTTTGGGCAGCTATTGAGTCAGGGTCTGGACAGCATAGCAGCATGGACTTGTTTAGTAGCAGGTAGTTGTTACCTGGTGTCCTCTGCAGTTTTTGAGGATGAGAACTTAAGCCGAGTTATTGAGGATGAGTTGGTGGCTCAACCTTAGTCGCCAGTGGAGAGGGGGCATTCCTCTGAGAGAGCAGTGTGGCTGTTGCATCGACTCTGTCGTGATCATCTGTGTTTTGTGGAAATATTCTTGTTTGCTGCCCACATGGTGGTTTCGATGATTTCATGGCAGTTGTTTGATGGTCGTCCTCGGTAACCTTTGATGCTGGTCATGACATCCTCAGGTAGATGTTCTGTTTTTGTGCTGTACGAATATTATGATTATTATTGACTTTATATTTTTTGCTTTATTGATTTTTCAGATATTTGTATACTATATTACTATGGTTAGTTGGTTATACTGTGGATTGTCTGATATTATTTATGCTGTCTGTATTGCTTATTGTTTGATGTAGCTTAAATGTTGTTCTCTTTTATATTATGTTTGTCACTTTTTGCTGTGATGCTAATGTTTATTTAAAGTAACTGTAATTTTGCTACATCTATGGTATTTTTTTGATTGACTCGTGGATTATGTACAGTATGTTTGATATGATTCATTTAATTACTTTTGACCAAACTTGACTTATTTGTAAATATGTACATTACTTAATGTCAATAAACTAGTTTTAAAGTTAGTTTTGCTGGTTTTGTTGGTCCCCTTTCCACGTTGTTGTCTCGGCTTCTGCCAGTCTTTCCAGTTCATTTGTCTGTAATGGATGATGGAACCTGATGAACTGAGGTTTGGTTCATAACACTCCCTCTATGCAAGGACCATGTTCTATGGAACACCATGATGTTCAGAACTAACAAAAGCCTGTTCTTAGGAACAAATAACCTGTTCTTTGGAACTAACAAAACGCCATTCACGATCTTACGGAATAAGTCCGCACTTTTGAGTGCCACCACCAGTGTTCTCTGAACACTCCACCCTGTTTCTTGTGAAGCAACTAACATCCTACGGGGTCTCTAAAAAACCTGCTCATTCCGAGCATAAAACCGTACACTACTAGTACAATATCCCTTTCCTTTTGGAACAAAAAAACTCTGGACTCAACGATGACATGACCGTATCGCGAGTTGCTAAAACTTAAAAGGCTAATAAAGCTGGCAGCCACTGGACTTCCCCAACAAAACAACGCACATTGAGTGCTACCTATCACATCTTCTAATCGCAACTGGAAGCAAACTATCAACAATTACAAAGATTGCCACCCCCGCTAGCTCTCCCCACCACTCAGTCTCTGGTATCATCCCCAGAGCCAATATCAAGCATTCGGCTTAGTGTCACACACACATTTGGGTGAACAAGTCCAGGTCCTTTGGGACCAACCAGTTGGTTTTCTTTCTTTCATCTTCTTTCCTATACCCTGTCCTGGCGACTCCTTAGTCTCATAAACAGAGGATTAGTCTTGGCCCTTCTTTCTTACTTTTTACGTTAGTGACTCCGCAGAATTACAACCTGGGGGTCCATCTCGGTTCTCCTTTCATGTTACTAAGCCTGTTTTACACTCCAACCATCGTACTTCCATCCGTACCATTTATCTGGCACTCACCATTCTAGCCACTACCATGCAGCTAATGCATGGTTTAGTATTCTTTGGTATACCACTCAAATGGCATCATGTCTACCAATGCCAAAGACCACCAGACCTCCCAAGGGCTTGGACAGGTCGGGGGTCTTGGGGAGAGCAAGTGACTGCTTGGATAGACGAACAGGTAGCTAGAGCAAAGAAGGAGGGATAAGAGAAGGAGGAGAAGCAACGCCAACACGAGCTATACTTGGCTCGGGAGAAACTGCTCTTGCTGAAATGGAGAGGCAAGCAAGAGAAAAACAACGTAGCCATGAGTTGGCACTTGAGCAAGCTTGCCACGAAAATCCCATGGCCCTCGCCCAGCACAGGACCGAGAACCCTACTTCTGCTACCCCCCAAGTCAACCCTGTCCAGCATGAGTACCCTTATCCAGAAATGGTCAGACAATGAACCTGACGCATGGTTGGATTACATAGAGAAAGTCTTTGAGAATTTCACCCCTAATGCCACAGAGATAGCCTGAACATTAAATAAGCATATGGGTGGAAAGGGTCTAGTTGCTCTTCATGCTTGGACAGCCACGGAACAAGGAGATATTGCTATAGTTTGGAGGGCTATCAAGAAAGAGTACGAAATCACACTGAACATGTGGAGACAATGGTGGCACAGCCTATCTAAAGAAATAGGTCAATCCTGGACGGATTGGAAATATCATAAAGGAAGACACTACAAACGTTGGCTAGATGCTCATAATGTCCCAACTATCGACGAACTCTTGGAGCAAGTGCAGCTGGAGGATTTCTTCCACTATGCCCCAAGCACACTCACTACCTACATATATGAGAAACGCCCAACCACAGTCACTGAATGCTGCCGTTTAGCTGATGAGTGGGAAACTTATCATCACCAGCATAGTATGATGGGCAGGAAAATAGTACCCATTTATCCAACAGCCACTCAAACCCATTCCCAAAATGGGTTGCAAGGTAAAAGTCCAGCCTGCATCTATTGCAAGAAGGTTGGACACCACTCAGAATGATGCCACTTTAAAAGGGAAACTGATGCAAAGCAAGCTCCGGATTAACAAAGGAAAGCTCCACAACCTGCACCAGCCCCTAGCAAAGATTTTAATAAGGTCTTCTGCACCGCATGTAAGGTCTATAGCCACTCCACCCTCTGGAAGCATTGCCCTAAAAATACAGCTACTTTCACCATTGCTTTGGCAGTCATAAGTTCATCCCTCAGCCCTCCAGCCAAAGGTCCAATATTTGTGGCAGCCCCTCATGGTCACTCCATGCACACGAGGTCCAAGCATTCAAAGATACTGGTGTGCAAATCTCCCTTATATGGGAAGACAAAATCCCTTATGAGGCTAAAATGGAAAACCACAACCTTATCACGATAGAGAGTATCGACAATGTAAAACTGATCCTTTCAACAGTTCGTTTGAGGGTTACTAGACCTCACAGAACTCATATCTGCACTCTTGAAGTTGCAAAACATATTCCTGGAGGATGTGATCTCCTTGTAGGACAGGATTCCCTGTCCCAATCAAATCCAAGACAACGGAGAGGTCCTGACCTCTGACAACTGCAAGCAGGCACAGTTAATCTACCTCAACCTGTCTCAAAAACACTGCCTGTGCCACATGAGTGCCATGAACAGTGCAAAGCTCCACCCATCTCGAAAATGGAGCCTTTACCAAACCTAATTCTCATACCTGGCCCTGCCTTAGTGCCAGGGCCACAGCACACACCATATCTCCCTTTAGGAGAGCCAAAATTTGACTTATATTCCCTGCCAGTGCCACTTGAATGCACTGAGGAGTGCCATGTTCCATCTGTCCTGGATGTCGAGCCAGCCTCAAGTGTAAGTCCTGTGCCTGGTCCTGCTGAAATGACAGTGCCAGAACTGAATCCAACTTTAATTCCTGCACCTGGCCCTGCCTCAGTGACAGTGCCTGATCAGCACATAGATCTCTCTTCAGGAGATCCCAGTCTGCCCTCCCTTGCTTCACCCGGCCTGGCCCCGCTACTGGTGCTGGAAAGAGAGCCAGCCCAAAATTTACTAGAGTCTAATCCAGATTCCTGTGACTTCAACAGAAGCTCACCCCCGATGTGGCCCTGCAACTTGTGTGTGAGTTGGTGTGAGCCATGCACCCCCGCTGAAAACTTCTTCATCTATGTACCAGGCCTCAGAAAATAATGCCTTGATGGAAAATTCAGCCATGTCTCAGCTCACCGCAGAAATCAAAGAAATTTGTTGACAAATAGTAGAAATTTATTGGCACTGTCAATGCTGTTGCAGCAGCAGGAGTAAATGGCACCTCAGTACCTTCCTCGGATTAGTCTTCGCCAATTCCTCCTGCAAACTTAAATCCTCAGTCTAAAAGAAGGTTGAAGAAGATAAACAAAAGGCATAGAAGCTCCAGGTAACCAAGAGCCTTAAGCTCACATGGCACTCGTGCCTATATGGTACAGTGCCACCTTCACTCGAGTAATTTGGCACCCATACCAGAGTCAGATGCCAAGTCACTCCTTTGTTCTCTTTCTATTTAACTTGTAATTAGTCTCCTCTTGTAATTCTGTAATTTTGTAACGTTTTTCTAATTTGGAAAGGTCAATCTTTGTTAATCTCACTTTATGCCTTATAATGGCTAACCTCTACTTGCATCCTATTCTGCCCAATGCAGAGTGACATAAGCCAGATACACTGGCCCTGTGAGTCAGTGATTTTTCCCTTTCATGCAATTGCTTGCATGATTAAACTAAACCCCTTGGACTATGGGAAACTTGTTTGTATTTAACTTACCCAAGTTTATATTGAAATGATTACCTTTTAACCTGAACTTATGCCATGTATATACATGTGGAATAGCACACCACACTAGCCAGATTACTGGCAGAATTGTTAAAATTGCAGTAGCTGAATGCTGCAAAGAAAGTTTGTATTTTATGATCAAAACTAACCACAGAAATTTACAATGTCTAGTTAGGTTACTGAATATACTTGCATATATAATGTTTGTGATATACACTTTCAATTTTGATAATCACTGCATTTTCATTAATATTGATTTGTAGTAAATAAACTCAGTACAGTAAGTTGATGCTAATGTGTTAAAGTAAACTTATACTGTAAACAAAAATAATGATCTCAAATTTAAATTTCATTTTGGGGATAAAGTCTGAGAGGGAGATAGGACTTAAATTTTAAAACTGATGAAAGCTAGACCAACATTCACGCCGAAAAGGGAGTAAAACGTCTTCCAGTGGGGGAGTTGTAACGTGTGATTGCAGTCTGCAAGAGCAAGTGAAGCTTCACTCACTTTTTCAAATTCAACTTAATCAAAGAAACATGTAAAGTACGAACAGTAAATCAACCCCACAACCACCTAGAACCAAGAAGCAGAGAACGTTCAAACCAACCCCTGACATTAGCACCAGCTAAATTCTCGGTGCCTTCACGACAAAACTCCACCTTTCCTCTCTAAACCTTAAATCTTGCTTTTGTCAAACTTTGATTTCCCCTGGGTGATCTCATCTTCTCGTTCCACCACCGCTCCTGTCATTGCTACCAAAAAACATGGAAGCCGGCAACTTCAGAGTCAAACGCCACATGCGACACAAAGACTTGGAAGCAGGATCAGAAACTATATAAGGACCTGACCAGGAGAGACATAGAGAGTTCATTACCAGCCAGCATCAGATTAGAGTCCTTGCAATGTCGGTCTCCAACCGCTCTTCCCCTCCTTGACCCAGCAACCCTTTGTCGTACACATAGTCCCACCAAGTCCCTTGCCTTATTGCAAAGCCTGGCCTACATTATCAAGACAGCCATCCTACGGGAGAGGTATGGTCTCGATTTTGGAGTTGTTACGACGCCCAGTCTTCCAATATAATTTTCATTTATTCTGATATTTCCATCCCTTGGACTTCTGAGATAAAAAAGCAAAGGGTTAACATTTCCATTTCAAGTAATGTAAGCATTTCGAAGCCTTTGCTATTGCATATTGTTCCCTCTCAACCGAGAAAGTGTTTTCTTAGCATCAATGTGGCTGTAAGTTTGTTTTGCATAAAAGGTGTTTGATGCCGTGCATCCACCTGTTCACCCACGGTGCCGTTTTTTGAATTCCTGACGCGGCAGATCAGAGGTCTGTACATTTGCTTAGCTTTAGAGGTTTCCCCACTGTGATTTCTATTCTAGAGATAATTAATTTTATAGTTAAGACTTTTACCATAGATTGTAAAATCCTTGAGGGTGGCACTTTGGATTTGTGAGTAAAGTAATATCAGTGCCAAGGAGCTAGTGAGGAGCGCCCTTCGCAATATCCTTCTGATCCTTGTAAAAAAACCTAATTTTGGAAGTCTTGCATTTCTTTTGGAAACCATTTACATTTACTGTTAACTTACTTTTTTCATGAGTTTAACTGAGTAGTCAGGTAAATTTAGAGTGTGTTTAAGACAGATAAATCAACCCCAGGTTAGGTCAGGAAAATATGTATGTAAATATATATATATATATATATATATATATATATATATATATATATATATATATAGGCCATATATATATATATATATATATATATATATATATATATATATATATATATATATATATATATATATATATACATATGATGTGTGTGTGTATATATATATATATATATATATATATATATATATATATATATATATATATATATATATATATATATATATACTGTATATAATATAATAATTTTCATCCTCATATTCAGCGTTAATACATCAGCTAAAGACACAGAGCAAGAAGACATAGAGAGAGAGAGAGAGAGAGAGAGAGAGAGAGAGAGAGAGAGAGAGAGAGAGAGAGAATCAATACTCCTCGTGTATTTTTATTTAAAAGGTGACTAGTTCACTGGGAGGCATGCTGGCCAACATGCATTCGAACTTGATAAGGTGAAGCTTGAATAAATAATGAATAATTGAACAAATAGATGAAAAAATATATTTGCATCCATAGCGTCCTCTCCCACTGAACCCATGTTCAAACACCAACGGGATTTCACCAAAATGTCGGTTTCGTTGTAAAGCCGTTAAAACAGTGAAAGACTTCTTTCAGAGCACACAGAGTCTATATTCGCTTTCAGGAATATTCACGTACTGTTCTGATATTGTATTTCTATAATATAAAGGAGAGCGAGATATGAAAGTAGAAGCTGTAATACATTTACAAAGCTTAGGGCACAATGGCGAACTTCCGTAGTAATACCCGTTGCTGTATTTTCTTGTTTGACTGCATGGTATTGTTTTGAAATTAATTATAGTCGTTATTTTGTATCATTACTGTGGTTACCTTATTTTTAGATTATTCATTATGGTTCTGGTCATTATTTTTTGATATCCTGACCTTTATTAGGATCATTATTTTGTCGTAGATTCTTTAGTACCATACCTTTTATTTTCGTGTATAAACAGTCCTGAAGTTGAATTCTTTAATAATATTCTAACATCAACAAGTGAAAATTTTCGCTTTGCAAATGCACACGCCGTTTAGAATCTTGTTTCATACACTCATGCGTCATTCCCCGAGTCAAGTAACATAATAGGATACTGCAAGTTTAATGCATAACTGGAAAAGACTTTCTCCAGAGTAACAGAATATATGCTTTTCGTCAGTGCAACAAGCGATAATAAATACTGAATTCTCTATTGACTACGCTTCTTTCGTGTTCATTTTGCTTTTGCTGTAGCTAGTTCTTGTAATAACCAGCCGATGATAATAACAGTTAGGAAACACGTAAAAAGGTGTAGAAGACAAAGATATTCTTCAAAATAAAATCTGAAATTGGAGATATATACATCTATATATATATATATATATATATATATATATATATATATATATATATATATATAATATATATATATATATATATATATATATAAATAGAAATCATCAACACACAATCACGTGTGGAACAGAAATAAATTTCTGACTCACGTCGGGGATCGAACCCAGGTCTCTCCAGGTGGAAAGCAAGGGCGTTATCCACTGGCCACACGAGTCTAAAGAAGTTGGAACCTGAGAGCAACTGCACCCAAGGAATTACCTGGGCAAGCTAACTGCTTGCATACCAGCGAGTTTTCCCCATTATCAGTTTTCTTGGTCGAATTATCCCTATCTGAGTTTTCACTCAGAAGGATAAATGAATGAAATGTTGTCTATTGGGTCATTGCTGAAGTCGGGAAGTTGGGGAAAACTGGTATGTACAGTTAGCTTGCCCAGGCTTGGGGTGCAGCTTTCCTGTGTGCATACCAGCGAACTCCCCATTTTTCTCAGGTTCTTTCACCAGTGATAATTTTAGACTGAGAGTGGGCCCAGTGGGGATAATATATATATATATATATATATATTATGGGCATATGTTCCAATATATAGATATATATATGATATATATATATATATATGATATATATATATATATATATATATATATATATATATATATATATATATATATATATATATATATATATATATATATATATATATATATATATATATATATATATATATATATATATATATATATATATATATATATATATATATGCGTATGTGTGTAATTATATGTGTATATGTGTGTATATATATGTATGTATGAAATGTATATATATATATATATATATATATATATATATATATATATATATATATATATATATATATATATATATATATATATATATATATATATATATATATATATATATATATATATATATATGAATGTCTTCTACTGTAATACCACTGTTTAATATGAAGACAAAAAGGCCCATGAAACAGTATTTGAATTTTGCAACCATATATTTCGAGCACTTCCTCGAGCGCTTCCTTCTGTGCCCTTGTTCACTGGTAAAATATGGACAGATGAAGTGTTACAAGAGTATATATACAAGGCATATGTAGGTGTGGCAGTAATTCTCCGTTGGTATGCAGATGACTGTTTCCAAAAAAGGAGGGAAATTAAACAATTCCCTGGTGGTTTTTTGGCCTCATTAGCTTCCGTCTGGCGATGAGTCTGGTGGTCATATTTTCTGGAACACCTGCTTGAGAAGCGGCCTGAGGATTAACCCGTCGATGTCATCCAATTTCCAATGTCCTCCTGACACGTTCATATTGTTGGTTCGATTGATGATACCAGATTCCAGCGTCTTTCTTTTGTACGGACAGCTACTTTTGAAAACCAGCTCCTCCCTGCTCCAGTTTATGGTATGGCCTTTATCCCTGATATGTAGGAAAATACCCAAACCCTCCGAAGCATACTGCACTAGTCTGATCTCTTGTGCTCTGTTAATCTTTGCAAGATGGATCTACCTGGCTCCCCCGCGTCAATCTCATTACAATTGCTGCATGGAATCTGGTAAACTCCTGCTTCTTCCCCTTTTTTATTTACGTATACACTTATGAGTGCAAGCTCCCGATGAATTTGGGATAATGGAAAATAAAAGGATTGTTAGACCTGAGTTGTTCTATGTCTTTTTGGTTGTTTCCGTCGTACGGAAGCTTTATTTTGTTGTTAAAATCTATTTGTCTGTTGTGAGTGGGACCTCTGTAGTATATTTTATTCATTTTGTTAATAGCCTTCTTGATAATATGTGGTGGATAGAGCAGTTGCGTTAGGTGTTGGTGGATCGTGTTGAATTCTTTATTTAGGTGCCCATTTGGACATATTCTAAGCCACCTGAGGAATAAGTTGTACCCTACCGTGATCTTTACGGAGACGTTGTGGTAGCTTGGGAAATGAATATAGGAAACAGCGAAAGTGGGTTTCCTATATACTGTGAAAGCACATCTGTTCTGTTCTGTTCTCTTATGATCAGTACATCTAGGAACGGCAATTTTCCGTCCTTTTCCCATTCTGTTTTAAATTTTATGATCTCAACTATCGAATTTAGTCTATTAAAAAATTCATTAAAGTCTCCCCAGCTATTGTCCCAGAAAGTAAAAACATTATCTACATATCTAAGCCAGATCATATTACGGGGTTTGATAGACGACAAAATTTCCTTTTCAAAATACTCCATGTACAAGTTTGCTAGAAGGGGTGATAGGGGACTGGCCACGCTACAGCCAAATTTTTGTTTGTAAAAATCACCATTGAAAGAAAACACGTTGTTAGTTACACAGAGGTTGATTAGTTTTAGAGTTTTATCTATGCCAAGAGGAAAATGGTCTTCGTATGGTTGTAACTTCCTCTTTAAAAAAGACAACACGTCAGCGATCGGGACTTTAGTAAATAATGACTCGACATCTAGGCTGAGCAATTTGATGTTATTTGAGGGGAAATAATTACTCGACGTCTAGGCTGAGCAATTTAATGTTATTTGAGGGGATGTTTAAACTATTAAATTTTTTTTATAAAATCCTCTGCATGTTTGATGTGGGAGGATGAGAAGGATCCTAGATAAGGTGATAACAGGTCTGCGAGATAAGGAGACATACATAAGGAGACATACAT